>NW_022436978.1:15102134-15257192 GCF_009761245.1 Sapajus apella | reverse complement strand
CCCGGGTTCAAGCAATTCTCCTGCCTCAGCCTTCCAAGTAGCTGGGACTGCAGGCACGCGCCACTACACCCAGCTAATTTTCGTATTTTTAGTAGAGATGGGGTTTCACCATGTTGGCCAGGATAGTCTCGGATCTTTCGACCTTGTGATCTGCCCGCCTCGGCCTTTCAAAGTGCTGGGATTACAGGCGTGAGCCACTGCCCCCAGCCTATTGTTTTTTGTTTTTGGAGTGCAGTGGTGCAATCTCAGCTACTGCAACCTCTGCCTCCTGGGCTCGAGTGATCTTCCCACCTTAGCCTCCTGAGTAGCTGGGATTATAGGCGCATGCCACCACACCCAGCTAATCTTCTTTTTTAAGTATTTTTAGTAGGGACAGGTATTTCCCAACAAATATTTCTGCATGTTGGCCAGGCCAGTCTCAAACTCCTGGCCTCAAGCAATCTGCCTGCCTCCGCCTCCCAAAGTGCTGGGATTTCAGGTATGAACCACTGTGCTCGGCCCCAAATGCTTATTTATTTTTAAAAAATAAAGTTTCCTCTGAACATACCCCAAATAAATATTGACTGGAAAATCCAACTAAAATTAGTATGAGATGCTTTTAAATTATGTGCAGACTTTAGTAATTTTCCCTTGGGGGTCAGTGGCCCATAAGAAGCCTCCAATAATATTCCAAGACCTGTCTGTTGGACTTGGGTAGAGTAAAAACAGGACATGAAGGCCCTGCTTTATTCCCTGCTGTGGGAAAAATATGGGTGGTCCCTCAAGCTGCAAAGCAGAAATACCTACATTTTCCCTGGAGTGGATCAACCAACTATGTGCAGAGCAAGATGGTGCCTGGGAAGGAGGTTTGAAGGAAGTTTACTCACAAGTGCAGCACAGGCCTTGCTTGCGAACGCCCATGAGCATGATATGGCAGAAGTTGCAGTAGGTCGGTTTCTTGAAATGCTTCATGGTCCAGGCGTGCCGTCCATCCCCTTTGGAGCCCTGCAGGGGTTATAGGAGGTGAGACCCCGAGCTGGCAGTCCTGAGAAGGAGGAAGCCAGGGGAGGCCTCCTGCATGTTCTTCCTTTTCCTAAATAAGACTCTTGTAATATTTGGAAGATGAGTAATTCATATATATATATATATATATAACCATTTTAAATACAAATAGAAACAAAGTTCTTTGTGTGTGTTTTAAAAATTAGCAAATATTAGAAGCAAGAAACATCTGAATGGGAGTATGTATATGTAGGATGAAACTAACCCTGTCCCACATAGAAGCATAAGCTGAACAACAATCTGATCTTTCTTCTTTCCTTCCATCCCTCCCTTCCTCCCTCCTCTCCCTCCCTCCCTTTCTTTCTTCCTTCCTTCTTTCCTTACTCTTTTTCTTTCTCTTTCCTTCTTTCTCTTTTTTTCTTTTTTTCCCTTCCCTCCCTCCCTCCTTCCTTCCTTCCTCTAGCTATCTAAAGATCCTTTAAGTGTTTGCAACCTTTGACTTACCAGTCTCTCCTCTTAGACTTCTTTCTAAAGAAATAATTTCTAAAAAGCAGATGAGCATTTTTGTGCCCTGTCAGATGCTTAATCCAGTGTTATTTAAAATTATGTAAAGTTGGAAATATCCTAAAGGTCTCAAAATTACCAAAAGCCTAATTGTAGTACATCATCTGATGTAATATTAGGTGGCAATCAGCAAGATATTTATAAGACTATCCAGTGGCGTGGGAATGTGCTCATGATACAATGCTAAGCGAATGTATCATGAATGCCAATTGATGATATGTTATGATCTCAGTTTATATAATAGATCTTCGACGGGAAGAAGTTTCACTAACCTGTTAACAGAAGTTGACTAGAGCACTATGGATTGACTGTATTCTCTCATTTCTACTTTCTTCTGTGTGTTCCAGACTTTTTACAGTGTGCATGTACTAGTGTTATAATCAAGAGGAAGTAGTTTAGTAAAAACAATGAATTCCTCCTATCAACTTTTTGTACACAGATGGAATAGTAAAAAGACAGACAGAGAGAGGATTAAACCATCGCCTCCTGACTTTGCTAAGAAGTGAAATCATCTCCATCCACTAGATACACCAAGCCTCACACAGTCACACACCTTCCCTGGACCACATCTCCCACCTCCCACGCCAGGGGAGCCCAGCACGGCTTTAGGCTGTGGCTTCAGCAACTTCCCTCCTGCATAGGCTCCATCGCACTCTTGGGGTGGTTCTGTGAGCAGTAAACACTACGGTAAGGTGATGAGGATCAATGGTCATGGACGTAAAGTCCAACATGCCGAACTCAAATGCAATTCTTACTTCTGCGGTGCGTATGCATTTGGGCTGGTCAGTGCAGCCAGACCTCAGTGTGTGTCCAGGCTTGTTATGATCTCCAGAGGAGCTCAGATTCTTTTCCAAATCCTGGCTTCCTCCTCTGGGCCGGAGAAGCTCTTTTCTTCTCATTACCTCAAACCCTGCTTCTTCTAGGACATGAGTTTTATAGAATTAAAACCCTCTTATCTAATGGTCTCCACTTTAGTAAATACATTCACAGATTGATAATGCTTCCTCAAAAGATGGATTCATTCATTTACTCATCTCACCAACATCTACCTCAAGGGATTTTTGTAAGAATAAAATGACATCATGTAAGTAAAGCTTCTAGCTGAATGCCTGACACATTGTGAATCTAAACTTTCATTAAGTTCTTACTCCATTCCAGATGCTGGGAGACACAAATAAACTAAAAAATGTTTATTGACATGGAAGGAGGTAGACTATTCCTATTCTAGAAATGAGAAACAGAGATTTGGAGAAGCTCTGTAACTAGCTCAAGCCCACACAGATAATGAGGGACTGAATGAGTAGTGAAACTTGGGTCTTTTGCTGGCCAGAGTCCGTGCTTTTTCCATCCCTCTCGTCTACCTCACAAGCCAGGGTTTTCCTGTATGGATAGAAGGAAAATGACAGAACTCTTCAGCGGACATCTTCGTGTAGCCCAAAGGACTGTCAATGTATCTGAAAACACCTCTAGTAGCTAAGTCAGTTAGCTGATCCCCCTTTCTCAGTGACTGTTTCTATAGATATAAGTGTGTGGACCGGGACTTGGGATAACGTGATGCCTCTGCTTGGGTTATAGCACCATCATGTGGCTCTTTCCTTTCCACATGATGGTGGCTGCAGCACGTGGGAGTTACCTTCCTTGTGCTCGCCAGGTTTTATGCTGCTGCTGTGATTTCCCTGGGAGACAGTCTGTTTTGCAAACATCTCATTCAGTGATTTCCCCAGACTCTTCAGGGGTTGTATGCGGGTTTTGAAAAAGCTGAACAAGCAATGGACTTTTAAGACATGGATGGGGGCTTTCTCCAAAACCCCAAATAGTCAATGTTGAAAACTTTGTAAGTACATACTTAAAAATGAGAGCATAAAACTCTTGATTAATAAAACTAAACTTGCATTTGCATTCATTGGCCACTTTCCTGATGTCAATGAGAGTTTTCTACAAGGCCAATCTGGCATTTAGGGGAGACACTGGGGATTATGCTGAGGAAGCAGATGGGCTCTCCTTTCTCCAGCCACAAAACAGTGGGTCTTTTCCACTCAAAGAGTGGGTGGTATTTTGAACCTCAGCAAGTTCAAACTAGAACAGAAAATGGAAATTGGTTCCCTGTAACTAAAATGTCCCATCTCTATTTCCTAAATGAGAAAAAACCTGGTGTTTTGGAACAGCATCCAAGCAGAACTTCCATTTTGATTTGAGTATAATCTTGAGTCAGTAATGTCAGCAAAAAGTGTATCTAACTTATCTGAGCCCCTCCAGTTCCTGGGTCACATGGGTTCTGGTACGTACGGTTTCCTGGCAAGGGATCATTAGATGAGAGGGGTAATGTGACTGAGTCAAGGGGATGACCTCTGGTATTAGTTCGGTGTATTCTTGGGCAAGTTCCTTTACCTCTCTGGGTCTCAGTTTATGAAACAAAGGGGATCAACCAGGGAGGGAACCACAAAGATCTTTTCCAGCTTGACTTTCTAGGGTTCTAAGGGACAAAAAGGGGGTCATGTAGTTCCTGATTCCTTGATTTCTCCTTAGCTTTTGGAAAGAACTGGACATACTAAGAAATGACTGCAAGATTCTTAGTTCTTGAATTTTAGAAATGGAGGCTCAGCTTTAGTCCTGAATTGAAGAGCTATGAAATGGAGATATTACAGGCAACTCAGTCAGCTAGAGGCACTTGCTGCTCTGTTCCTCTCTATGGAAGAATCTCAAAGAAGCGTAATCTTTTGAGATCTGTAATCTCAAAGTAGTGTTGTTACACAACCTGTGTGACTGGTAAATGCTTAATGTCACTATTTGTGCTTCTACTTGTTTCAGCCTCCCCTACCTCATGTATGGAAGTGAGTTCACTTGGTAAGTAGGCGGAGAATACAGTAACTGGGTCAGATGAAGGTATATATAACCACTGGTTTCACATTAAGCCTTTACACATGTGCCCTACTCTGATTAAATGGGAGATTTGCCTAACACACCTGGAACTTTCTTTCATTTGTGTTTTTGATCAAGCTGTTCTCCAAGCCATAAACTCCACTTCTATCCCCCAAGTTGATCCCATCCTTGAGAGGCAGATCAAACATCCTTCAGGTCTTCCCACTGGCCTAACTCTCATGTGTGGGATGTTACAAAGTGCAGTGTCTTTGGTGTCAGAGACAAATCCTCACTCCTCCTTTTGTTCCTTAGGCTCACAACCTCAGTTTTCCATCTGTGTAAATTGGGACAAAAATATTTATCTCATCTGGTTGTTCTGATTGTTAAATAAGATACCGTTCACGGAAGCCACCTCAACAACAGACCAGTATTTTTTCCTCTCTTCCTTCGTTCTTTCCTCTCTCCCTTCCTTTCCCAATCCTCTTATCATTTTTTAAACCTAATTGGTTGAAAAGACAGAATTCTTCTTGGCAGTTTTTGTGTCCTTTGCCTGGTTGAGTATAAGGTTCTTGCAGGCTGATATCATATCTATGTTCCTTCATGGTGTGCAGAACAGTATTTTTAATGTAGTAATAATGTAGTAAATGTCTGTCAGATGAATATATTTCAGGCACTAATGGATACAAAATAATGTGAATAGAGAGGACTTTGGGATTGGTCAAGAATACATGGCACGTCTGTTGGGCAGTGGAGCAGAAGCCAAAGTGATATGTTGATACTGACATGGATCCCAATGTTCCCGAATAGCAAGAGATCCCCGAACTCCAGCTTGTTGACTTACAGAGTCGTCCATCCCCAGGAGGACCAGCAACGGGATGGTGGTCATCCCGCCGTGGACCCATTCCTGTAGAGACACAAAGCCGTCCCGGTCGTAGTCCATCCCTTGCAACATCTCCTTCAGTATCTGTGGAATCCAAAGAGCAACCATTGTTCATTTTCGTCATCGACATGTCTACCTCCCTTCTGCCTCTGCTGTCTTGTTCGTCTTGCATTATTGGTTTGTGTTTTACCCTTTCCCCTCCTGTTAAGTGTGAATAGAGCAGACTGGGAGTGAGGAGGCCGAGCTTCCAGGACTGGTTCTGACCTTGGGCCTTGGGCCTTGGGCCAGTCACTCTGACTCTGTGGTCTCTGGTTTGCTTATCTGTAGAAATGGAAACAGTATTGTTGTGTTTGCAGCAGTGTAGCAGGGATTAGAGAAAATGAATGTAAAGTGAATAATATAATACATGACACATAGAAGCCCCCAAATGGAATTATTCATGTAATTCATATTATCTGGTGATTGGGGAAAATCTCTACAATTCTTTCTAACAGAAATCTCAACAGTTTTCTCTAAATTCTTTGATTGATGAATTTCTGTTATAACATTTTAGCTCTGGTGAAAATATTAGCCTTGTTATTTCAGTTATGTCTGCACGTTTTCCTCCTGCCTACATTTCACCTGTCGGAGAGGTGGAAGGTAAAGTGCAGGACTCCAAAGAAGCTGCCTAAAGAAGATGAGTCTGGGAGCACCTGCAGAGTAAGCACTCATTCATGTCCCGAGCGTGGACCCACTCACATCTTGGAAGCTCACTCCAAAGCCACCCCGTCCTTTCAGAAACTCACAGGCCTTAGCTCTATAGGATCCCACTCCAGGTACTGGGCAATATGCAGCATTTGGTTGACAATGCAATCCATCTCCTAGAAAATAGCAAAGGGAGAAAATATCAAAAGGAGACAACCAAACATGTGTCCATAAGAGCAAAACTAAAAGTTAAGCCCAGTGGGAAGAGAGACAGGGCAGAGCAAGAGAAGAAGCTGGTGCAGTAACTGGCATTTTGTGAGGAGCTCAATTTATTTCCATCTTGACCACAAAGCTCACGAGAGGCACAGAGCACACGTAAGCTGGAGGTATGCGAAAAGCTCATGAGCACTGACTTCTTCCTGGACCCACCTTCCTTCCCTTATTCTGTGCTTTAACTTGGAAAGTATAGAAAGCACTCCTGTTTTACCCCGCTTTGTGATTATAGCTTTCACAAATACTTACAAACCAAGGCAGGTTTCTCCTGTCACTTCTTATCACTCATCCCCACAGCTTCAGCAATTTGGGATCCATCTCCCCACTTGAGGCCAGTTTCTCTTGCATGGAGGGTTACTGTGTTGGTCTTAGCTCAGGTACCATGATTTCCATTTCTTTTCGTATCTCCTCTGTTTCCTTTTTACCATGGTCCAGACCCTAGCCCAGGAGTCCGTGGACAGGAAACTCATGAGGAATACGTTTACTTGATGAATGAGCCTTTTGGTTCTGAGGCCAGGCTCCATCTAAAACCTCACAGAATTGTTGGATGCCAATGAGTCAGTGTTCTGAGAGCCCCACTGAAACATACCAGACTGAAGAGGCATTTAGTGTTAAAGTTAGCCCCACCTGGGCACCAGCTAAGATGTTCATAGTAAGATTGTTTGTTTTGGGAGGACGTGGTGGTAGATTGAAGCAAGGTTCAAAAGTGGTAGGTACCTCTGCCAGATAGAATGCTGGGTCAAAACAGCAAGCTAAAACCCAGCAGGGATTTTAACAAATTGTATTTCATTTAAATTAAAAAACAATCCATTGCAAAACTACAAGATAGGCCAGTAGATGAGGGTAAGAAAGTGGGCAGAAAGATGGGGAGAGATTTTTGGCAGAAGTTCCGATAGAAAAGAGCTTGTATATCTGGTTGGGTCCAAGATTTAATGAGAAAATGTAATTCAGGAACCAAGAATTGGACTGAGTCTTGGGCTATGTAAATAGAAGCAGAGTTGGCAGATTTCAAAAAGAAAAAGTCCCCCCTGAGGTCTTCCTGGTCAGGCCACGTTTGGATACTTAAAGAGTCATTGGGGATGGATTCTGTTCTGTGCCACATTTCAAGAATAGCATTGACAAACCAGAGCTTGTTCAAGTGGATATTTAAGCCTGACTTATGGGAATCAGTGTAGGAATAGGGACATTTTAGCTCGGAGAAGATTTTATGGCAGATGTGACAGCACCTTCAAATACTTGAAGGCCTATTGTATGGGATAGGTATTCCACTTGTCCTGATCAGGTACAGGGGCAGAAGAAAGCAGAGGGATACAGAGAAGGGAGGAGTTGAGGATTGACTTATTTTGGCCTCCCTGCTGGGTTGGGGGAGAAGGGGAGCAGAAGCAGGTTTTAAGTTGAAAACTTCCCCAGCAGGCAGAGGAGTGCCTGTGTTCAGGAAGGAAGCCCTCTCTAGCAGTCACCCCCAGCAGTGGAATGGCTGTCTTAAGGTCGTGGGTATCCTCCCTGTTACTGGGAGTCCATATGCCAGGGATTCCAGGTGAAAAGTTGAATCAGATAACTCTTGAGATTTGCTTCAGTCCACCAATGTTACCTTTAAAATGTATCTGGAATTTAACAACTTCTTACCACCTGCAACGATTCTACCCTGCACAAGTCTACCACCATTTCATGCCTTGATTATTTCAATGGCCTCCCAAGCAGTATCCCTGCTTGCATTTCCTCTGTCACCCAGGCTGGAGTGCAGTGGTGCAATGTTGGCTCATGGCAATTTCTGCCTCCCGGGTTGAAGCGATTCTCCCACCTCAGCCTCCTGAATAGCTGAAACTACAGGTGTCCGCCACCACACCTGCCTAATTTATTTTGTATTTTTAGTAGAGATGGGGTTTTGCCATGTTGGCTAGGCTGGTCTCAAACTCCTGACCTCAGGTGATCCACCTGCCTCGGCCTCCCAAAGTGCTGGGATTATAGGCATGAGGTACCACGCCGGCCTAGAGTGATTCTGTTAAAACATAAGTCAATCACATCACTCCTCTGCTCAAAACCATCAATAGTTCTCCATTTTTCTGGAGTAAAAAATAATCACTTCTTTTTTTTTTTTCTTTTGAGACAGAGTCTTGCTCTGTCACCCAGGCTGGAGTAAGTGGTGCCATCTCAGCTCACTGCAATCTCCACCTCCTGGGTTCAAGCGATTCTCCTGCCTCAGCCTCCTGAGTAGCTGGGACTATACATGTGCACCACCACACCCTGCTAATGTTTGTACTTTTAATAGAGACGGGGGTTTCACCACATTGGCCAGGCTGGTCTCAAACTCCTGACCTCATGATCCACCCTCCTCGGCCTCCCAAAGTGCTGGGACTACAGGTATGAGCCACCGTGCCTGGTCGAAGATAAGCACTTCTAATCACCTATGAAGTTGAAAATGTTTTGCAAACTCCCCACTCCCCAACCCCCATCCCATGACTTTTCTGACGTCATCCCCTATTACTTCCTCACTCTGATCTCATCTGTTCACTCATTCTGCTCCATTCACACTGGCCCGGAGTGAATCCTCTAACATCTTAGGCACCCTCAGGACTTTCACACTCACTGTTCTTCCTCTTGAAAGGCTTTTCCCCTCACTTATTCCTTCACCTCCTTCATGCCTCTGTTCAGATGCCCCCTTCTAGAGAGGCCTTCCTTGGCGACCCTCGCTAAAGCTGCAACTTCTTCCAACATTTCCTCTCCTTATTATTCTTCTTAGCACCCGTCTCTACCTGACACTGTTTTTACTATGCTGCTTAGTGTCTGTGCTTGGACTAGAATGAAAGTTTCCTGAGGGCATGGAACTTTGTCAGTTGGCTACACTGCTGTACCCCCAGTGCTTAGAAGAGTGCCTGACATAATGTGGACACCCAGTACATACGTGTTTACCAAATGCTTGAGAATCTGTGATTCTCTGGATGTTCCTTCCAATGACCCAACCCACAGCATTGCAATGTGGCTGGTGGGGGGTCCCATGGAGGCACCCTGGGGTTTAGAGGGAATTAGGATGATTCAGTTGGTCTAGAGGACTTGTTCCCTTCTTTCCTCCCTCTGGTCTGACTCAGCCCCATGCATCTCAACCTCAGGGTCTTCCTGTTAATGAGGCCTACCTCTGACATTGCTAGTCAGGACCACAGGGCCTATCTGGCTCTGTTTGCCTTCTTTTCTTTCCATTCTTCATTTTACTCTATGAGCCTTGACCTATCCTTGCATATTCCTGAAGGGGTGAGGGTTAAGTCTCGGGCTTTCTTAGGTGCAATGGGATGGGAACACGGACAGACTCAGGCTTGCTCAGGTGCAACGGGATGGGAATGCGAGCAGACAGAACCAGACTCCTAGGCTAGTGCCCTGGAGTAGCAGAAGCAGCCAAGGGTGATGCCAAAGCACATCAGCAATAGCCAGCAGCCTCCTTCCTCATGCCCTTTTCCCCTGGTCTTCTTGCCTCCCCCACCCTCTCCTCTTGGCCTCAGGACTCCTTCAGGAATTTGCAGGGAGAGCTTGTGAACTGAACAGGAAGTTAAGCTAGGTGACATGCTAAAGCCTCCCTCCATCCTGAGATTTTATGATCCCAGGCTTCTAGAGTGAAAAGGTAAGGTGGAGTTCACGCTCTGCAAGGCTGGCTGTTTGGAAATAGCAGGTGGGGAGGTCTTACTCAGATTTCCTCAGCCTATATCGAGACATTGCTATTACTACAAAGATGGAACTTGACATTTTCAGATTCTTTCTGTGCTTGCTCCCTGCTCCCCTAGCCTTTCTCAGATCCATGAGGGATATTTAGAGAACTTACCGCTTGGTCCAGGAGACCGTTCTCATCTGAATCATAGAGGCGAAACATGACTGTAAGAAACACAGAGGTAAGCCTGAGGTGTCCTCTAAGAAGCAGGGATGGCTGAAGTTTTGATGCTGCCAAGTTTTTAGATTACTTCTGTCACTCTGTGGTGAAGGCTGTGGCAGCCAGCTCTCCCTCCCTCTGAGCACAGAGTCTGACTTCCTAATGGAGAGGCTGAGCCAAGGGAGGAGAAGCACCTGGCTTCTGGACCTGTCTAAGCAATACCTATGTGGCTGATGAGGTCCAGGTCATGAGTGTGATTCCCTGACACTTTTCAGTGCCACAAGGACACAGCCTAAAGCAAATGCCCAGCTGGTGGTAGGGCAGAGGCATCAGAATTTGGCTTCTATTGAGCATAGAAAATGTAGAGTTATGCAGATTTCAATCCTGGGGCTGCCCTACCACTTCTGGGGGGTGTCCAACAAGTCATTTAGCTTCTTTGAGCTCAGCTTCCTTATCTGCAAAGTGGAGATGATAATAGTTGGTTTCTCCTACGGTTATTATGAAGATTAATGTGTAACTGATAGGCCAAGTCAACTGTGCTTAGAACCTAGCACTCAACAGATGTTACTAATTTTTATTTTCCTTTTTAAATGAACAGTTATATATCGCATTTAACATATACAAGATACTGTCTTACGTACTTTGTCATTATTACTTCATCCTCAATGATGCTATGAGGTAGTTATTACAGAAGCCTTTTTTTCTTTTTTCTAAAAAGTATTCTGAAACGTGCTATTCAGAAACATCTTCAATCTTGTTCTAATTGCAGGGAGGTGATGTAGGATAAGGAAAATCTGGGAGGAAAGTTTGGACAAGGGTCTACATGTTTACTTATAGGACCTGGAAACCTATATTTTACTCAACCAAAAGGCAAAGATCCTGTCTGTGGTCTCATAAATCAGCATGGTAGGAAGCAGAGATAAGCATTTCTTCATTTTCCTGCCCCCTTTTTTTTTTTGAGATGGAGTCTTGCTCTGTCTCCTTGGCTAGAGTGCAGTGGCACAATCTCTGCTCACTGCAACCTCCGCCTCCTGGGCTTAAGCGATTCTCCTGCCTCAGCCTCCTGAGTAGCTGGCACTACAGGTGCATGCCACCATGCCTGGCCAATTTTTCGTATTTTTAGTAGAGATGGGGTTTCACCATGTTAGCCAGGATGGTCTCAATCTCCTGTCCCCATGATCTTTCTGCTATTCTTTAAAATCCTTCATCATGCCTGCTTTTTCTGCGGAGCGCCCTGACTGATCCTTCCCTGATGCAGTGCAAGCCCTTGGGGCATGCACCCACCTGGTCCCCTTATTCCTGCTAAGTTATCCCGTGTCATCATTTCCTCCTAGATGTTTTAATGGCTTTGCACCTTGTGTTTTTTTCAAGGGTGCATTGCTGGTCGAAGTCAAAGTCCTTTAAGGGTAGGGTCATGGGCTTTCGATTCTTTGTGATTCCTCAGAAGGTCCCAGTCAGAGGCACTCATCATATGCTGCTGACTCACCCAGCAGATGGCTGAATGACATAAAGGACAGAACTTTTCTGCTAGCAATATTCCAGGACTCTGGGCCTAGGCAACTCTCCAACACTGACCTCTCTCTGGTCCTACTGTGCATGAACAATAGAACTAGAAAGGCCTGAGCAAGCATCTTAATTTTAGCAGCGTGGCCTTGGAAAAGTCTTTTAACCTTCTTGTGCTTTCCTTCTAGGTTACCATGTGGTTAAAATGAGAATGCATTTAAAGTGCTTAGCAAATATAAGGTGTTTATGAATGATAGTTGTTATTGTTATCATTGCATTGGCAGTAGATGTGGGATTTCAGGCTATTATTTCCAAAAATACATGCTTCGTTTTTAAAAAGAAAAGTGTAACTTGTTTTCAATCCTTAAAGTTAAGGAAGGATATAAATTGATATGATTTAGTAAAAAGCAAACCAAAATGAAAACTCCATATGACAAGGTTTCTGCAACAAAAAATTGCAAGGCAAAAAATAGCAAAAGATGGAGAGGGATCCAAAAGATTAAAAGAAAATGAAGAGACATAATAACCAGTGGTGCGGTGTGAATTTTACTTGGATCCTGATTCAAACAAGGAATTGAAAATATCTAAGATAATTGAAAAATGTGAATACTGACTATTCGATCATAGTAAAAGGAATCATTTTCTTTGGCTGTGATGATGGCATTGCGGTTATATTTAAGAAGAGTCTGTGATTTTAGAGGTACATACTAAAATATTTACAGATAAAATTATAAGATGCCTGGAATTTGCTTCAAAATACTCTGAGGCAGAGGGAATGGGTACGTGTTATAAACACAACAAGACTGACCATGAGTTCATTATTGTTGCAGCTGGGTGATGGAGCCATGGACGTTCACTATGCTCCCTACTTTTATCTTTGAATTTTTCTGTAATAAAAAGTTTTAACATTTCTTTGGATCGCCATTATAAGTCTCAGTCAGAGAGTCATTAATACAGAAAATCTTTCACCTTCTCTTTGGTAGTTATTAGCAAATATAATGCCTAAAACTCAAAATCCAGCTAAACGCTGGAAATAATTTGACATTTCACTTTTAACATTAGCTAGAAGAAAACAGAAATCTGCTACATTGCCACCAAATTAGCACCTACAACTTGCCATTGTTAACACCTCAAACCTATGGGGGAGATTTTTAAGCTCAGCTAATGAGCAAACTGTTTCATTTTGTTTTTGGCAAGAGTTAACCTTTGGCAGACTTCCCTTGCTAATGTTTAAGTCTTGTTGACTAGTCTTATTATTAACTGGAATTTTGACTTTGGCTATAACGTGTACATGATTTTTCCTTACTGTCTACTTAAGTTCCCAAGAGAAGCAAAGACAATACAAATTTTTTAACAAGGTCCTATCATGTCCTGTTTTTTAACAGTATGCCTGTAGGCTCACAGAAGCCAGAGAAACCATCCCTGGACTGAATTATCTACCAGACTGCAGGCTGTTTCAGCCACTGTGAACTTTCTGCCCCCAGCTCCTACTCTTCTCCTGCAATTTTCTTTTCAATTAACTGGCCCCCTCATTCTCTATAGGCCAAGATCTTGGGATGGAGCATAGGTAGAGAAATGGACAAAGCCTTATTGAGACAGAGTTGATGAGATTTCAAGAAAAAAATAATTCCTCATAGTTAAGAGTTGCCTGGGCACGGAATAGGGGAAGGGGGACAGATGTTGAATATCTTTCTTTAAAAAACCTATTATGAGGAGGTAGCAATTTGCTGAGTAAAGGCTTTCAGGAAGTCCTGCCAGGAAATCAAGGAAGTCTTGACTGCTTGATGGGACCCCTTCCCCTTTCCAAACTCTGGTTCTCAATATCTGGATATTGGATGCCCTTCCCATGTGATACACAACTGATACGATGTCTTAGGGTGGATTCTAGGAGTTGTCCACATGACTGCTGGTAACAGGACAAAGAAACCTCCCCAAAGAGGCAGGACCTATACGCACAATCCCAGCTCAATCTCCAGTGTGTTTACGAATAATGGACAAGACCCCAGGTCTTTCTCTAGGAAAAAGCGGAAGCCCCTTGACAGGGTGAGCACTTACACTCCAGCTTATCCTGAGGTCGCCCTGTTTCCAGCAGGGACAGGTAGCACACAACATCCTTCAGATATACCATGGGGGATTCTGAGCTTGAAGACCGAGGGACAGGGGATTCCAGGGGCATTGCAGCCACTTGGTCTTCGGTTGGTACTCGCTTCTCAGCCATATTTGATTCTGTGACAGACAAAAGGAAAATATCCAACGACATTTTCTGTTTAGTAAATATGAGCCCCTCTTTGTTACCCCATCCTTTTCAGGGTAGAGGCAAGGATTTTGTAGAAGTGTCTTCAAAAGCTTTAGTTACACAGATGTGATCAAATTAGTTGCCCCAGAAATCCAATTTGTGGAGTTCATATTCTCCGAAGGGATTTCATTCTGAGAACATGATCTCCTCCTCCTCCTCCTCCTCCCTTTAAGAGTCTATTTCCTTGCAGGAAATTTGTCTATACTCTGAATATTCAGAAAAGATGATAGTGATTATTGGTAATATCAATAATCAACAGGTAAATGTCATTTGGCCTACTTTTTTGGGAACGTACCCAACTTGTAGAAGTAATTTTGGCTGAGATTTCAAAATAGTAAATGGCCAACAGTCATTTTTCAGCAGACCTTCTTGCAATTTTCTTTTCAAAAACATTTAAAGACAAATAAAGGATGAATATTCAAAAGAGAAAACTGGGATTGATTATCAAGGAATCTCCAGGAACTAGGAAGAACTCAAACTAACTGCAAGTCTAATCATTTGGATGAAGAAAATGTAGAAAGTTAATTATTGTACCACAGGAATGGGATAAGTTTTCCCTTTGAAGCTTCTCCTTTCTAAGGTAGGAAAACACTTTGTCTTTTCCACACTCTGCCCTCTGGTTCAGAAATATAAGATCTATTAACAAAAGTTAAGCACCCCTATTTTCCTGTGTGAATTCGATTTTTGAGACACTTTGAGTGCTGTCCTCCCTCTCTACCTCCATGCTCATTAGAAATGATCTCTTAATATCTACCAGGAATGTACGACTCACAGAGGATAACTAACTAGGGAAGAAAAGGAAGATGTGTAGTGGAAAATCCAACATTTTAGGTGTTATGAAATTATACCACCAAGTAATAAAGTACTGAAGGTAGAGGCAGTGGGAGAGACAGTCTTGATAGTAATGTCTGCCAATGAAGGCAATGTTACCTGTACACTCTTCACTCTTCACAGAGAGAAACAAATAACCAAGCAATGGGAATAAATATGCCATTTTAGGCAAGCAGGGCTATGCTAGGTGAAAGCCTTCCAGGTCCCAGGGATTAGGCTGTGGGTCTGAGAAGGAAGTTGACCATCATCTAGATGGACAATAGGAAAGACGAAAGGTCACTGACACACTTCATATGTTACAAAGGGCTTCATGAAGAATCCAAGATGGAGCCTACAAAACACAGCTGCAAGGTAAGGAAAGAAAGCTTTATCCTGAGATTCCAGAGGACCAGATTTTCAAAAGCAGTTTCCTACTGGACAAGACCCTCAGCAGGATGCAAGAAGACATCACCTCTATTAAACAAAAGCAGAAAGCTTGGACAAGTAGAGATGAAAATACAGCAGGATGAGATAAAGACAGAGATCGTGAGACAGGGGAGGGTTGTAATAAAATTTCATGTTCAATGAAGTATTGCAATTATCACTGGAGGAAAACATGGGAACAGGCCTTTGTACTGGGCTAGTCCATTATACCCAAAGTTATTGCTATGTCCTCAGATTATTAATCCATTAAAACACTATCAATGACTTCCACCTTGACTAAAATGGACCAACGGAGACCAGATTTACCCTCTCACCTAAAACAGTGACAAAACTGGACAAAATATATGAAACACTGGTCATAGGACATTACATTCAGGGAGGACCAAACACTGGTCCCTGAGAAGATGAGATGACTCTTACAACTGTCACATCGGACGGTTTGAAAGAGCTTCTACGCTGCAACACAGAGAGGGGAAGCCAGGACAACCCTGGTAGTCTCTCTGAGTGGAGAGGAAGCTGGAATCTGGAGCCCACAGTGGCCAGGGTTCACACAGTAGACTCTGGAGAGGAGAGGATGCACAGAGAGCAAGCTCTGACGATGTGTACAATGCCCCCTTTGAGTAACAGCTGAGAATTCTCCTCAGTTATTCAGCTGAGTAGTGATTAGCACACTCCTGGGAGGAAAACACATGAGGCTGGGGAAAGAACCAGGATTAGCGGGAATAATCCTTGGAATGCAAAGAGAACCAGGAGTAATGTCTATTCCCGCCAACCAGGGTAGAAAACTCCCATCGTTCATGAATCATTGATGGAGTATTCAGAAGCATTGTTTCTTAGTAGTGAGTAAATGCCTTTCTGGTCCTGTACAATGAAGCTTTAAAGATAGATCCCAAAATATAGACTGTTTCCAAGTAACCTAACTATACCTAAAAACAAAGCCTAGGAGTATTTGTAGCAATGTGAAAATCCAGTGCTCAACATTTAGTGAACAGATATCATAAATTCTATACAGATTCTTCCAGAAAATTTAAGAGGCAGGAACCCTATGCAACCCATTTTGTGAGGCCAGCATTACTCTCAAGCCAAAGACAAACAATGACATGACCAGACATGCACATGCAAATCAATATCCTTCATGAGCACAGAGGCAAACGTTCTTAACATTTTAGCAAATCGAACCTCATAATACGTAAAAAGAAATTAAATAAGACCAAATCAAGCATATGAAAAGAAATTCAACATCATTAAAGCACAAGAATATTTATAACACTTTTATTTATAATAATCATAAACTGGAAGCAATCTAAATGTCCGTCAGTAGGTTAATAGACAAATTGTGGAATACCTATATATTCAAACACTAATCAGCAACTAAAATATGTGAACTATTGATACATACAAAGTGGATACATCTCAAAATTATTATGTGGAGTGATAAAAGGCAGACCCAAAGGAGTGGATTGTGTATGATTCCATCTCTATAAAATCTAGACAACGCAATCTAATATATATGACAGAAAGCAGATCAGTAGTTGTATGAGGATGAAGGGTGGGCAGGTAAGAAGGGTGGAAAAAGGATTATAAAGAAAACTTTTAGAGATGATGGGTGTGTTCATTATATTAATTGTGGTGCTAGTTTTACAGGTATGTACAGATGTCAAAATGTATTATTAATTATACACTTTAACATATGCAATTTATGCTAGTTTATACTTCAATCCTTGGATCTTGAACCATTGCTCTAGTTTTTATTGAAGTCTACTGCTCACTCCTGTCATAGAGATGCAGGGGTCCAGGAAGATTGAGAGACACTGACACTGTCTCATTAGTGTCCTTCCCCTTCATTCTGCCTTACATGAAATACTCCTAACCTATGGCCATCTGAGCACAGCCTTCAGGTACCACCAGTAAAAAAGGCCAACACCCTCTTCTGGATCAGAGAGGTTCTGTCCTGGTGCCGTGTCATGAACCCTTTCATGTGAGGGTTCTTGGGCGGACCTGACTGGTTCCACTTTCTCTCATGGTATCTGTGTTACTTGTTCCCTTCTGGTTGGGTAATGTGGCATAATGGGAACACATAACATAGAACACTCTTGATGTTCTATATATTTGACATTTTTGTTGTTTCTTTATTTTTTTGGGTCCTTCAAATACCTTACAATGTGAATATATTACTTTTCTAATTTGGAAAAACTAGCACAAAATATTGGGGGATTTTCCTCAAGACTTCAATATTCCAAGTTGCTGAAACGTCTCGGCAGCCTGAGAAACTAATTAAACACCAGGATAGTGAAGTTCTCCTTGTTAGTCCTGGGCCTTCATCAAGGGAACAGTGGGCTCAGCCTTTCCTAAGCTGACATTCTGACAGTGACAGATTGCTCAGGCCTCTGAGCCAGATTCCGGACTCTGAAAGCCCTGCTCTGCTGTCTCTGTGGGCACAAGCACATACCTGCCTGGCTCTGGGAATGAAGTGGGCTTTGCTAGATCTGAGCCTGGAGACTGATCTGATAGGCCTAGACAGGCCACATGAAATGAGAATCTAAGTTCCTCCTCTAGCTTCCACCTGGGCAACATGAAAAGGCTGGTCTTTTCAGCAGATGGCCTGATTGAAGGTGAGTCCAGGACTTGGCTCTTCCTTATTGGCCAGGGCCCCTCTCTGTGGTGACCGCCTGGCCCTATAATTCTTGCTTTTGATAGACGGGGACATCTAATTAAGACATCTGTGGAAAAGGGCCTAGCAGGAAAAGGTTTTTTTTCCTTTTAAATCTCAAGTCTCAAAAGAAGACAAAAAAAAATGCTATATACTTCTTTGGGCCAAGAGTCAGATAATTGCCCTTTCATGATTTTACCACAGGGAGCTGATTTTTCCCATACACAAGGAATATGGTACATCATGAAATCACTTCTCCAAGAGGAAATCTCTGGAAGTTTCTCCTTTAGACCTAGAATGATGCAACTATTGCAAATACACATGGAGGTCCAATAAGTCAGCTAACTTCCATTATCATCATCTTTTCTCAAACATCACATAATGACCTGTCCCCAATAAGTCCTTCCTTGGTACCTCAGAAACATTAGCCACTAAAACAAAACCTACCCAGACAATTTAGAACCTCCAGGAGTGAATGGTATCTTCTTCCAGGTTCCTCTTGAAGTTCCAGACACTTGGGATAAGAAAGTCTCTAGGTTAAGGATTTGGGGCAGGATGCTTTTCATCACTGAGTTTCTTGCTAGGAGTTTAAAATCTCAGAGCTCCTAGTTTCGCCCTTTCCTCCCTAGCATGAGAAAGATTTATTCCAGTGCATGCCTCCTCTAGTCCATAGAAGACGTAAGAGTTTTCTATGGATTAAGTTCATTTCACCAAGGGACCATGGACCAGCATGGCTGAGTGGGGCGCTGGGCAGGGCATGAACGAGCCAGCACTTTTGTGGAGTCTTGCCCTGCTGCTGTCCCTGAAGCCATCGAGAAGGCACAGCTGCTCCTAGTCCTTGCTTTCTGGTGCTCTGTGCACAGCCTGGAGTTTGCTGAGCTTATGATCCAGGGGTAACTGTTTTCCCCAACGATGTTCTGCTTTCCATCTATCATGAACTGTTTATCTCACCAGTTAAACACTGAAAACTCAATAATCCTTCCAGTTTCTCTTTTTGCTGTGACAGGAAGAAAGATTAGAACTACATGGAGGAAATTCTCTCATCCCACTTTCCTGTTGCAATTAGTTCCCCTTCTCCTTCAGCTGTAGTTTCTCTATCTTGTTTTATATATATTTAAAATATAATAAAACTGCATTATTTTCCCCCAGGTCCATCCCAAGAGCTGGAATTCACTTTTGGATATCTATAAAGCTTTTCAATAAAACGATAATGCACAGTTAAAAAAAAAAAAAAAAAAAGTCTGACTCTCTGAGTCTTTGTATTGAAAGCTTCAGGAGCAACCTGGAAGAAAGAGAGCCCATGAGAGACCTTTCATGAGAGGAGGATGGCTGACTGACGTACTTGGAGACTGAGGGTGCAGACCGAAGGAGACAATGGCAGACCACACTGAGTTAAGAATAGAATATACTTATGGTCTGAGTGCAGTGACTCATGCTTGTAATCCCAGCACATTGGGAGGCTGAAGTGGGTGGATCACTTGAGGTCAGGAGTTCGAGACCAGCCTGGCCAATATGGCGAAACCCCATCTCTACCAAAAAACTACAAAAATTAGCCAGGTGTGGTGGCACACTCTTGTAATCCCAGCTATTCAGGAGGCTGATGCATGAGAATAGTTTGAACCTGGGAGGTTGAGGCTGCAGTAAGTTAAGATCGTACCACTGCACTCCAGCATGGGTGACAGAGCAAGACCTTATCTCAAAAAAAAAAAAAAAAAAAAAAAAAGAATAAAGTATATTTATGGAAGGTGAATAATAACTGCTAATATTTATTGAACATTTACTATGTGCCAGGCACTGTTCTAAGCACCAACGTATCTAATTCAATTAACCTCCATAACAACATTTGTTGTCTCACTTGGGGACACTGAGGCACAGAGACATTGTTCAAACGTGCCCACAGTTACAGAGCTAGGTAGTGTCGGCTCTGGGAGTCAAACCCAGGCAGTCTGGCTCCTTAAGCAACATGCTCTATTGCCTGATCCAACTTGCAGTGATAGTACTCAGGATATTTGTACTGAATATGAGAACAGAAATTAAGTATGGTAACCGTTACTTCTCGTTTTCATAGGAGCGTCTGGGCTTGGGCCTGGCCTGCCAGCAGCAGGGAGGAACGGCTTCCCACTGATAAACATTCCACGTCTCTCACAACCTGCTGCCTATGGACACCACTACAGCAGCCCCACTGAGAGTGCAGCCTTGCCTATGCCACGGGAACCAACCACACCACCAGGACCACTGTGTCCTCTCTCGGTATAGGAAAGACAGCAGGAGCCTTGAGGTTGGATGACTCTGGATTGAGTCCCTGGCTCCATGGGTCATACCAGTGGTATACAATCTCTTAAGGTCTCAGTTCCTCATATGTAAAGTGGTGTGATTGTGAAGCTTAGATGAAATGTATAATGAACAGATGCCTGGCAAATGCATCTTCAAGACTATTTGAGCTGGCTTTCCTTGCTAACTTATTAGCAAATCCCCAACTTATTCAAAATAGTTTATACATGTTGTTGGAAGTCAACCAGGATACACTTTTACCCTCTTGCCTTGTTCCTCTTCAGCCACCCACTGGTAGAGTCATCTGCACCTCAGCCATAGAGCCACAGCCACCTCTTCCTCTCTCTCTCTCACCACACACACACACATACACACACTCTTTCTCCTGAGAAGGCGCTCTACTTTCTCCACTTTCTGGGCAGGCAGACATATCACAGGTAAACGTCCAGCAAATTGTCCCAAGTCCCAACCTGCCCTGTTCCAGGGCAAGTGAAGCAAGAACATTTACCCAGTCTCAGAATCCCAGAACATTCAAATGACAGGAACCTCAGAGCTGGAGGTTCTGAAGGCCACAGGAGGACCAGATCTGCGTAAGGGGGCACAATTACGTGAGGACAGCATGGCTGGTTAGGCTTCCCCACTTCTCCCCAAGGATGAGGTATTCCCTACTTCTCCCGCAAATCTTATATTCCAAAGACTTACCAGTATCAGGGGCACAGGCTTCGTCTGCTTTGGTGGCATTATCTGCATTCTGTATATTAGAATCTGAGGAACAAAGAGAAAATTTAAAGACCAGCCCAGGCCCTCCAGCTTCTTGGAGAGGCAGGTACGGGACCTCCCCATGGGACCTGGTTCACCTGGGTCATGTCCAGGTCTCCGGGTTACTGTCAGCTGGGTTCATGCTCACTTATTGGGGTTGGCTGTCTCCCCTATTACAGCCCAAGCTCCAGGAAGACAGGGATCTTGGCTTCCCTCTCCTCTAACACTTCCAGGCTAGTTGCGGCCTGGATGCAGAAGCTGAATGTGCTCGGTCCATGGACCATCAGCTTTTGCTGAAGTCTCTCTCCCCTGCCATGCATTATTTTGTGTCTCCTCCTTCCCTATGCTGCTCTTTTATCCGTAGTGGCAGGAATTATGCTTCCTCTTTATTCCTCTTGCTAAGAGGTTCATCAGACAGGGCTTCCTGTAAGGCCTTAGGAGGAAAGGCATCTCTCTCCCTTGTGGCAGTTACCATGTTCAGGGCAACCTCCAGGAACGCAGCCTGTGGCAGTGGCAGCGGTGAGAGCTACACAGGTCTGCTCATCTTGGAGAAAGTCGGTCTGTGTACCTGGGCCGCTGGCCTCGCTGTTGCTGGCCCCCTCCTTGGGTTGGTCAGGGGTCTCCTGTCTGGGCTTCTGGCTGAAGGCCAGGAAGAGGTGACTGCTCAGTGGCTGGGGAAGGTCCACCTCCAGGTACGCCCTCATGAACAGCTTGAAGACATCATAGCTAATCGGCTGAGAAGGGGCAGAAGGGCAAAGTCAGTGAAGAGAAGCAAACGGAGAGAGAGGAAGAGAGCAGGGAAAGGAGTAGAAAAGACGGCAGGTGAAAGAAATGGAAAGGGAGGCAGCAGGAAGTGCAGGAGCTGATGCGGGCAGGAATGAGAAGGCCAGGGAAGTGGTAGAGAGGGACAGGCACAGGGTGCAGGGGATGCATACGCGAAATGCTGAGCTTGCATATTGGGGTTTGGTGGGGCACACAACCAGGGCGGGGTCTTGTCATGAGAGGACGTTATTAAATTTAGATAGAAAGTGAGGTGTGGGAGAGAGCCCAGGGAGTGGAGGCCACAGTGCAGGGCTCTGCCTTAGCCCAGGCCCGTGTGAGGGATGTGGCTCTCATGAGCGGGGGCAAGGTCTGTGCCCTGGAATCCTAGTTAAGATGAAGAAGGATGTAGTCGAAAACATGATGGAAAGAAGTGGTTCTTCTACAGTATCTTGGTTTTTCTCTTGTGCCTTGACGGACGTGAGTCCTGAATATTCAGGTCTCACAAAGTAGGAAAGACCTGGAAGAGAAAAGAACAGGCTCCATCTTTCATTACTTTCATAGTCCTTATCTTCCCTGGAAAAACCCTCAAATAAAACAGGGCGGCGGGGGCTGTGGCTCTGGCTCAGCTGCTTCTCAAAACATGTCCTTGTGAAGGTTTTAGGCACCAGGAGAAGAGCAGGAAGCCAACGACAGAAGGTAGAACCAAGCGATATGCCAAAAACTAGACCCTCTTCCTGCTGTGTCTCTCCCAGTACCGCCTGGCTTCTGGTCCCAGGCTGGGAGCAGCTATGCCAGAAAGGGCTGCTGTACTCAGCAAACACTCAACAACAACAGTTTGCAATGAGTCATCACTGGCTTGTGCTTTGATGGCATCAGATTCTTCATCAAATCGGCAGATGCTCCTGAAAATGATTTGAGGAAGCACTACTCCGAGATCTGCTGTGCAGACTTCTGTGAATACCAGCCATGAGAATAAAATCCTTTTTCAGGAGCCTACTTGGTGCTCCCATCAAAATGTTGGTAGCATTTAACCCCTTGTCTGTTCTGGGAGATCTGGGAGGCTTCTCCGAACGAGGGACTGACTTACATGTGTACAAATAAGTTCGGGTTCAAAATCTTGGCCTTAAAAGTGAGTAATGGCCTCCCCACCCCACTGGGAGCTCACAAAGAAATTTCTCTTTAGCCTCAGGCTTGGGTGTTCTATCCATCTCCTTTGCAGAGTGAAAGATGTCTGATTCAGCTGGACAGAGGCTTCTACCAGATTAGGGGAACTCTAAGCAAATGGTGGACTCACATTCCTTGTGACAGCTATCCATCTCTCTGCTCCTTTTCTGTCCCTGCATCTCTGTGCCTCTTTATTTCACAGTCTTTCTGTCCCTCTCTGTCTTTACAGCTTCATTACCTCAGAATGTCCCTTCCGCCCACATTCTCTTCCTTTTTCCTAATATACAACAACAAAATCTTTTCTTCCTCCTCTCTTTTTTTTTTTTGAGACAGAGTCTTGCTGTTTCACCCAGGCGGGAGTTTTGTGGCACGATCTCAGCTCACTGCAAACTCTACCTCCTGAGTTCAAGTGATTCGCCTGCCTCAGCTTCCTGAGTAGCTGAGATTACAGGTGTGCACCACCATGCCTGGCTAATTTTTGTATTTTTATAAGAGATGGGGTTTCACCATGTTGGCCAGGCTGGTCTTGAACTACTGACCTCAAGTGATCTGCCTGCCTTGGCCTCCCAAAATGCTGGGATTACCGTCATGAGTCACCGTGCCTGGCCCTCCCGTCCAGTTGTAACCCATCCGCTATGACCCTTGATTCCATCCTCGCTGGCTCTAATGGCATCTCCAGCATTTTCTTTTCAACTGCCTGCAGGTATGTTAAATGTCCACTATTCCAAAGAAATTGCTGTCTGCCAGAACTACTGGCCCATCATTCTCCTCTTTCCTTTTAAATTTCTCCAAGCAGACCAGACTAGCCTCTTTACCTCCTTAATCCCATTTAGAGTGGATCCTAGCCCATTACTTCTGAACCTGCTTTGTTGAATGTCACAGATATAATCATCTCTTTTTAGACTTTCTTGTGTTTGCCCTGTCTGTAGCATTTCATCCTCTCTTCTTTCTGAAACTCTCTATTTTTCATGGAGTTGTTCTGTTTTGGTTCTCTTCATTCTCTACTTTGATTTCACGGAATATTTGCCGATGGCACTGTTATTCATTAATTAGTTTCTAAAGCTCTTTTTGCATTGTCTTTTTGTACCACTTTAATTGACAAGTACTATTTTAAAAGGTAGTTTTTAATTCCAAAGTGTAGTATTAATCTCCTTCAGCTAGCATCAAATGAAAACTATCAGAATAAAATATTTCTGGAAAGCAGACTGTACTAAATGATATAATAAAAAGAAAGTTTAAACAGTCTAACAAAATGCTGTAAAAAACCAAAGCCAAAAGATCATCAGACAAGATCAGCATGAGACTCAAGAAACCTCGTGACTGGTCTCAGACCAAGTGCATTTTCTCCCTTTTTCCAATCTGTTTCTTCTTCAGCAAATTGTGAGTGCTGAACTAGAAGATTTCAAGTTCTAAACTTCAATTAGCTTGCTCCCACTCCCTGAAAACCGATTCCTCCTCCTGACTTTACAATTTCTGTTAATGCCAATGACACCATTATGCTCCCAACATGACAGGCTCAGCTTTGAACTCTGTTGTCTGAGGCTAGTTCTTGTCCCTTCCTTCTGTCCACTGTTCTTCTGCAACATCTGTCACATCCAGACCTTTTCTATGTCCATTGTTCCTGCTGCCATCACCAAAATTCCTGGGTTCTGACTTGTGTTCCATACATCTCACCCGGACCATTGCAATACCTCTCCAAGTCTTCCTTATCCCTACGCACGTCTGTTGGTTCTCTCAGCTATCTTACTTATCCTTGCCATATTCACCTTCCTAAAGCACAACTCTGATAAGATTGCTTTGCTACTCAAAAACTTTCCATTGTTTTTAATTGCCCATGGAATGCAACTGAGATCGGCTGATGCAGTACTGTGTTCTTATGCTATACATTGTAAAATATTTGCAAAATGAAATTGGCAAATGGAAATTAGATGAATGTAAATAGAAGGTCTAATATGCCGTGTTCTTCAACCCAATGCAGCATCCTGTATATTCTCCTAGACCTTTGGGATTCACAGCCTCCAACAATCCCCTCCAACCTAGATTTGTAGTTACTTTGAGCTCTGAGATGATTCTGGCATTTTCTCCTATTACTCCCTATGTACACATATGCACTCTGTCCATGCTGATCTCTGACCAGGCCTCCATGCACTCTACCCTGCACAAGCTGCTTCCATCTCTACGTGTTAAGGTTCCAGTCATGCTTTAAGGCCCGACCCAGATGCCACCTTTTCCAGAAAGCCTTAAGATCTCTGTCTCTGAATTTTCATACTTTGCACCTTGGTTCCTGTTTTGTGACACTCATATCTGCTGTTCTGTGACACTCATATCTGCTGTTCTGCATTAATATATAGTTGTTTATGACATACCTTGGTTCTTCTACTTGATCCAGAGCTCCTACAAGGTAGTGAGAATGTCTTTTTTCATCTTTGAATCCCACACACCACCTACCACAAGGTTCTTCATAGGTATATGAACGGATGATGAGTCCTAATCAGTGCACCTCAAGAATAGCCTGGTGCCTGGCCCCTGGATTATATGGATTAAATGGATATCTATCTATCTATCTATCTATCTGTCTGTCTATCTATCTATCTATATCTTCCCACTCACAAGTTGCTGAAGAAGAAACAGATTGGAAAAAGGGGGAAAATGTGCTTGAGATATATATATATATATATGCCAAGTAGCAGGTATAATGGCATGGCATGGGGTTAGGGAAACAGGATGGGTTTAATTTGTCTTGAGTTTGATGGCTTACTGCCACTAAAATGTCTCAATGAGAAGTGAACTATTGAGCCTCTTAAGTACAGGGAACAGTGCTGGGCACCAATGAAGAACACACCAATGAATTAGGCATGGGACCACAACTCCAAAGAGTCAGTGTTATGTAAGAGGTAAAGATATTGAAATAATTACAATGCATGGTCATCAGTGGTGAGCGCCATATGAAGAGTTGACAAACTGTTATGAGAACTTAGAAAATAATACTGATGGAACTCGTCCAATCATGTATATCCCTATCCTAGAGGACAGGATGCACAGAATCCTATTCTCTAGGATAGGAACATGCATGATTGGACGAGTTCACTCTCTTAGGTGAAACACAGAACATGCAGACCAGAGGAGCCTCAGAGGGAGCTGGGTCTTCTGATGCCCCTGAGGCTCAGGACATTCAGTGATAAGCCCCAGTGAACTAGCACCAGAGTGAAACCAGAAGCCAGACCTCCTGACTCCTAGTCCAGTGCTCCTGCTACTTTATCTGTCACAGGTTTCAGAGCTGGTATAATGCTCCCTGATGCTCCCTCCCAGCACCCCATATTCAGCAGGCAAAGACATGTAGCAGTGTGCCACACTCTCAAGGTGATATCTGGGTTATACAAAAGTTCTTTAAAAGCACAGGCCAGGAGCAGAGTAGCTGCTTAGTAAATACATGATGGGAGACTAACTAGGGAGTGGCTAAGGATCATGCCCAAACCAGATGACCAGCCGCTATGAGGCATGCTGGCGATTATTCTCTGAGACCTAGAATAACATCCCAGGCATGGTCATGGTTCAGGCCAAAGGAACTCTGTCTTCCCCAGCAGCTTTTATGTAGAAATTAGCTGGGAAATTTACTCCTGCTGCAACCTGCTTAAAGAGAGTGTGTCAATCCTTACACAAACCAAGAAGGGAGCAGAACTAGATGGAGAGCTTAGCATGCATCAGGGACTTTAATCCTCAAGAAAGCAGTGTGAGGAAGAACTGTTACTGTCATTTTGGGGATAAAACACATTTTGACAACATAAATAACTTGCTGAAGAGCACAAAGCATGTGGCAGAGCTGGGATTTGTGCTCAGGTGTCTGGGTCCAGGCTCACAGTGCCACCAACCCACCTGCCTCTTTTGCTACAGTGGGTTTTGTCCACTCTCTAGCTGTCTGCCACCACTTTGTTCTCCAAGGAATCACTGGTCCTGATGGGTAAGCACGTGTTCATCATGGCTAGATGCAGCTCTGCCACTCTGCAAACTTTTATTCTCATCCTGGCTTTGCTAGTGATCTGCCCCTTCCCACAGTGAACTCATTTCTCATTGAGACATTTTAGCAGCAGTAAGCCATCAAACTCAAGAGAAATTAAACCCTTCTTGTTTCCCTAACCCCATGCCATGATATTACACCTACTAGAAGTCAGCTGCACTGTGTGAGAGAATGAAATCAGAGTCACAGAGCTCCCCTGGAACACAGCAGTGCCTGGCATATAAAAAGTGGGGGCCAGCCCGACGGAAGCGAGGGTGGCTATAAGCTGCTCCCTGCTTCTGAAAGCTCCCATGGCCTCCACACCCGTGGTGGCCCTGACCAGATTGTTCCTCTCCCACTCATCAGCCCCAG
Organism: Sapajus apella; assembly: GCF_009761245.1. NCBI lineage: Eukaryota > Metazoa > Chordata > Mammalia > Primates > Cebidae > Sapajus > Sapajus apella. The sequence goes on along the minus strand of NW_022436978.1, from coordinate 15,230,073 downwards.
GGCAGACAAGCTGATTAGTAGCCCCCACCAGGCTTTGTTCCCATGTTTTTAGAGCTGGGGGTGGGGGGTGTGGGGCAGTGAGTTCTTTGCTGGCTCTGCTGTCTTCTCTGCATGGTTTCTCCTCAGGAATGTTCTTTGAAATGGTGCACTCTCAATCTTGCCCCTGTTCTGGCAACCTTCCTCATGCTTCATTCTCTCTGCAACTGGTGCATTTTATCCAAAGCCCCTCTTAGGTGTGCCTTGAGGGCACAGGCTCTGTTGATTCATTTCCAGTGTCCAGCAGAGAAGGTGTTGACTCAGTTTTGTTCAACGGATGACAACGTGAATAAGAAAGTGGCCAGCCTCTCTCTACATTAGTCCTGCAGATCAGTTACTTTTCCACGGTTAGTCCTCATAAAAGGACTCAGGAGCAGAGAAAGGGGAATTGAGTTAAAAACATTCTGGGGAAAGGGGATGGAAGAGGGGCAATAACAGGTACAATTTTTTAAGTGCCCTGTAGGGTGTTAGCTACTTTGCAAAGATCCTCTCATTTGATCGCTCATCCATAAACTCCAAGGCTTTTTTTGTTATGTACAGTTTATAGATGAGGAAAGTGAGGCTAAAAGATGTGAAATATTATTCAAGACCACATTGCTTGTTGATGGCAGAGGTAGAACTCTAACCCAAGACCATGTAATTCCAGGGTCATGGCTTTCACACCTGACCCTGCCAGTAGGAAGTAAGTCCTGGAGGGCAGGAACTGTGCTTCTATATGTTTATGCCTTCGACAGTGTCCAGCACAGTGCATAGAAGCCCAAGAAATGTTAGATTCATTGAATTTGAAAGTAGCGGGGGAAGGTCTTGCATTCATTTATTCAGTCCACAAATATTTATCGAATGCCTGCTATGAGCCAGATACTTTTCTAGGTACTGAAGACACAGCAGTGAACAAAAATATTCTAGTGGAAGAGACAGACAATTAATTAAGTGAATTATATAGTGTGACAGGTGATGAGAAGTACTTAGGAGGAAAATAATGCAGAGCAGGGGGATAGGAAGTGTCGGGAAAGAGGGCTTCAAGTTTTAGATGAAGAAAGTGATGATCACTGAGAAGATTACTTGAGCATAGGCTGGAAGGTGGTAAGATAATGGACAATGTGATGTGCTGAGGAGGGACAGTCTAAGAAGCAGTAACAGGAAGTGCAATGGTGCTGAGGTTATGGTGACACTGGCTTGTTTAATAGCATCAAGAAGGCTAATATGCTGAAAAGGAATGAAGATGGGGAGAGTAGCAAGAGATGAGGTCAGAGAGCAGGGGGAGGTACATATTGCAATGACCTTCACATTTACTCTGAGCAGGGGTGGGGGAAACCATGAGAGATTGTGGAGTAGAGTAATGACAAGCTCTGATGTAAGTTTTAACAGATTGCTTAGGATGTATGTGAAGAATAGATTGAAGCAGCAAGGGCAGAAGCAAGGAGACCAGTTAGGAGACTCTTGCAATAATCTGGGCAAAATATGGTGATGACTCAGGTCAGGATGCTAGCAATGCAAGTGGTGAGATGTGTCTGCATTTTGGATATATTTTGAAGGCAGACGTAACAGAATTGGATGTGGGATGTGAAAGACAAAAGTTGATGATGACTCCACAGTTTCAGGTTGAATAACTTGAAGAGTAGAGTTGCCTTTTACTGAAATGGGGAAGACTGCTGGGAAAACAGACTTTATAGGGGAAGATTAAGGACACATCAGTTTAGCTCATGTTAAATTTGAGATACCTATTTGATTTTTAAGTGTAAATGTCAAGTGGAGGGGTAAGAAGAAAATCAGGAGAATCTTAAAACCAAGTGAAGAAAATGGAGGATAGCTTGATCAATTATGTCCAGTGGTGTTGAGCAAAATTGCTATTGGATTTACCCATAGGGAGGCCTTTGGCTATCTTGACTAGTGGTTTTAGGGGAGGAGTGAGGTTATAGACTAATGGAAGGCATTTCGAGAAAGTAGGAAGAAGAGAACTTGCAGGCAACGAGTACAGACAAGTCTTTTGTACGGTTTCGCTATAAAACAAAGGAGGGAAATGAGGTGGTACCTAGAGGAGGAAGTGGCGTCAAAAAATGTTTTTAAATGTACAAGAAATAACAGTATGTTTACATGTTTATGGGAAAAATAATATAGAGAGGAAAGTTGATGTAAAGAAGACGGAGATAAAGATATAGAGAGAAAAGGAGGGAGGAGGAGGGATGGAAAAGGGAGTCTCAGGAAGACGTGTTGCTGAAGCAACATCTGTCAGTAGGTCAAAAGAGGATAGGGTTGAGAGCACACGTGGGGGAGCTGGATGTAGACAGGAATATGGAGAGTTCATCTCTGGTTACAGAAGAAAAGATAGAGGTAGGTGGGCACATAGGGGGAGGGGGTTTGTGAAAGATCTTTTCTGTTTGTTTCTATGTTTTCAGTGAAGTAGAAAGCTCGGTTGTTAACTGAGAATGAGGAGAGGAGGAGTGAGAGATCTGAGCAGATGAGAAGTAGTGGTCATCTTCTAGGGCAGTAGGATGAGTGCGTGGGCTTGGGAAACATATAATGCCAGGTAGCACAAATGGCTCACTTGAGACTTAGGAAGAAACATGTTGTGGAGCGAGTTTTTAAAGACAAGCAAAGTCTCCAAGATGGAAACAAATTATGGAAAGGCTAAAACACAGGGTTTTTTTAAAGGCTTAAAATGGATATGTTCTTACCTCATGTGGGTCATATTGTTTGAGGCTTCCACTCTCATTAAATTCCGTCAAGACATCCTTTATCTTCTTGGAGGAATCTGAAGAGACACAATTCACATGTGAAACACTGGCAAACAGCTAATCAGAGCTGGGACAAATAAATCCCCCCATATTTATATTGGAGCTGCCCCTCAGTCCCAGAAAATCTGGAGAAATGTCACCCTCTTGTGCCCTTTGCCCTCTCATTTCTTTTTTTCAGTCTAATTTCCCCCCTGCATCTAAATTATCTTTCTAAAACACAAATCTGATCAGATCATATCCGTACTCCAAACCATTCAAGGGCTTTCTGTTCCCCCAGGATAAAGCTTACCATTCTTAGCTTGGAATATAAGCCCTTGACTTGAAATACAAGCCCTTGGTGGTTTTATCTACCCTATTTATTTCTCATTTCCCTATTTGCTCTATGTTTCAGCCATATCAGATTACATTCCCAGACATCCCTGAACATATTGTGTATTCTTTCATGGTGTTTCTACTCTATCTTGCAGATTTCACTCAATTTTCAATATCCAGCTCAAATGTCAACTCCTTTGTAAAGTCTTTCTTTGCACCAGTCAGAGTTAAGCATTCTCTTAGTTGGCTTCCACCTGACTTGTACACAACTATGTAATACCGCTTGTCATATAGTGTTATAGTTATTAACTTGCCTATCTTGCTCATCTCCTGCTTCAGCTTCACCTTGAGAGCTGTTAACTGGCTGGTGAGTCTTTGTCTATCATACTAAGGTCTGACATGTAACTGAGGCTCAGAAAAACAATATATAGATGAGTATATAAACATCTGAGTGAAAATTCCAAAACACTGAAAATTCATTATGTAAGATGGATGGGCTCTAAACCCCACAAGGCTCTGTCCTTGGTGCTGAAACACTGTTGTATGCTACGGCAAGATAGTTTCTTCTACTTCTGGAATCTTGACAGCTCTGTCCCTTTTTTTCTTGATTTTTATTTTTTATCTTGATGGAGAAAATTGAGCTACTCATTCTGACACACAAAACATAACCTCAATTATGCCTCATAATTAGCATGGTTGATTTTATGTTCCCATGGTATTTCTCACATATTTCTGACAGCCAGAAGATTTTTCCTTTGAAAATTGAGGCCTCCACACCCCGCCATGATTTTTCCTTAATGTTCCCTCTATGTTGCATTTACATTGGAAGGGGATAAAGAGAGACTCAGATAATTCATGAAAGATGGTGGTTTAGAAATGCTGTTTTCTATAGGAAATAATTCAGAAGCAACTGGAGATAAGACTGCCTGCTTCTTTTTGGAATTTTATAAAGACATTGGGAATCCAGAAAAGAGACTCAATAATTGTTATTAAAAACACATTATGAGTGCATCTTGTGTAGCTATCAGCACTCTTGACATCAAAGCAAACCAGGGTTTCTATGGCCTTGCTCTCCCTCTCTCCTAATATTGTGGATAATTAAGAGCTTTCCAAGCTCCAAGCTCCATTGTTGTTGATACTTAAATATCTGAGCCAAAGGACGATGTTATTAAAAGCTCACACAGTGTGTTTTGTTGCTCAGGCTCCTTGTACAGAAGGTTAAGGTCTCTTAAGCCTAAGTAAAGTAGACATATTCATGGGCTGGGCTGTTCCCCATGGCTTTGCTGACTTGGATTCAATCAAGCAGAAGTTCTAATCATTTCAGGATTGAGACATATTGAAATACCACAGGAAAATGCTTCTGTTGCCTAAAAATGGAAATTTCTTTCTGAAATTCAAAACAGATGTTGAAAAACTAATAGCTCAGTAAGAGCCAGGCAGCAGATGCTGTCAATTTGGGCTGCTTCCATTCAATTCAGAAAACACTATGGAGGGTAAGATGTGGCAAGATACTGTCAATGGACCAGTGGGAAAGATGATCTAAATAACTGTGGTACTAATAGCTGTCCCTTACTGGAGACCTTCACCTGCATAGTCTCATAAACTCTCCTCTAGCAATCCATGCAAGCATTTTCTTCTGTTTACAGATGAAGAAGCTGAAATTCAGAAAAATTAATTTGACTTCCTCAAGAGCCAGGTTTGTAACTCAGGTCTAGTTTGGCTCAAAAGTATGTGGTCTTTTCCCTTCAATGTTATTCACTATAGCTTCTTAAACATTTGTTAACCTAAAGAAAGGTGTAATTAAGTGTGACACAATAATATGAAGTTCTATGAAACAGCAAGTGGGAAAGAAGGAAAATTAAGATGAAGGCGGGGGATGTAGTTTTTGGGCTGGGGCATAAAGACTGGATGAGGTTCATAAAAGCAGATATGAAGTTGAAAGGCTATTCTTGGAAGAGACAAAGGGAGCAATGGTGCAGAGATGGGCACCACGGAAGGTTTAGGACAAGTTAGAACCAGATAATAGTTTGTGGCCAGGTTTGTGGAGAGTCTTGAAGGTAGAGTTAAGAACATTGATTTGAAATGGTTAAAGATTTTTTGAATGGTGAACTAATATAACCAGGTCTCTGTTTTCTAAAGATCACTCTGGAAACAGGATGGAAGAGAAGTCAGAATGAGACCAGAGCTCAGTTAACATCACACATATATTCAAGTTATTCCACAAGCAGCTTAATTATTTAGGAAAACAAATCCTACATTTTCGAATCTATTTTAATGAGAGGTTGTTAGCTCAGCCACAATGGCCAACTTAAAAAAAAATAAACATTTGAGAACATAGGTAGTTAGCATTTTGGTTGAGAACCAATAGAGTGATTTCAATTGAATGTATGATGTTTTCATGTTATCATCTCATCTTGGGTATTCCACTGTTCACCCTAGCAGAATTCCTTTGATTCTAAAGTGCTAATGCTCTATTTTCAAAATTCTGCTTTATATTTAAATGTGTGATATATATACACACATAAATTCATCATATGTTCACATAAAATAAACAGAGGCTTTAAAAAGAAAAAATAGAAAATACATTTATTTTAAGATATCTGATTAATAGCTTGAAATTAAATGAACACACACACACACACACACACACACCAGTCCAAGAAGTTTCTAACTAGCTTTCCGTGAGGTGGATTACTCATCAGACGTCTACTTCAATTTGCTTTATGGGCTTTCATAAGCTTATGGCATCAATACCCTTTAAAAAAAGAGAATCAACCTTATGCTCAAATTTGGGACACATTACTTTCTCCTTGGATGTCCTTATATACTTTATAACAGTTTTCTTCTTAACAGATTTCTGGGTTGGGTTTCTTTTTCCATGAGGAGTAAGTAGGTATTAGGCATGACTGATCTGCTTCAATGACCACTGTTTTATTCTGTTTCATCTTAAGACAGAAAAGGAACTTCTTCTGAGCATTCCTTGATCTTATTTTAGGTGTCATCTGTGGGTCCAACAGTATAACCTCACAGAAAATTCCTTTGCCAAAGCCTTTACCATAATACCACCACTAGACTCAGAGGACACCATGTTCCATTTCTGACTGTACAAAATAGGGCCATTTCCACAGCTCTTTGTAACAGTTCCCATTTTGTTGAGTGCTTTTTATATGCTAGATGCTGTCCCAGTCACCTTATATATTTTATTTAAATCCCCACATCTACCCTCTAATGTAATAATTATCCTTATTTTAGAGAAGAGGAAATCGAGGCTTATGTAATTTAAGTGATTCTTTCAAGCGCACTCAACTCATAAGTCACACTTTTTAAACGTTTCTAAATAATGAGACAGTTATTAGATTCATTGGATAACCACTAGCAAAGTTGGAGGACAGGACTCTTCCTCTATGAAAGTGGCTCTCAAACCTGTCTGCATGTTGAAATCACCTGGGCGCGCTACACACACTGTAACCCAGGCCTTACCCCAGGTGAATTAAGTCAGCATCTCTTGAGGAACCTGGGAAACAGTATAATTTAAAAGCTTCCTGGAATTCAAATGTACAGTCAAAGTTGAGGACTGCTGTTCCATGACATGATTTTTTTTTGTCGTAAATGAACACTATCTTAAAAGGCCCCCGAACGTGAATACTTACTGCCAAGGGAAAAAAGCTTATAACTCTGCTAAATTTAAAATTGCTGTGCTTGGCAGACATTATCCACTGTTTAAGTGAACAACACCAAAGAACTCGACCCAACAGGTCAGCTTGTTCAGCTGCTTGGCAAGGTAGGGGTATGTTTTGCTTTAACCCAGATTAGCAGGATTATCCACATGCAATTCTACCCTAAATCGGGTGTTCAGAAAGTTCTTCTCTTTGATCAAGGTCACTAGTGCCCTAAGAAGTTTTCAGTGCAAAACTGTCTTTTATACTTTATGTGCCAAGAACTCTGGGACATAAACCAAGCACTGTTCCTAGTGTTTGAGCAAATTCAAAGCCTTTTTAAGGGAAAAATTTGGCCCTACACACAGACACCTTTGTTGCCTTGTTGCTGTGGGACAACGATGCATTCCATCTGAACAAGCAGACAAATCAGAGACTTCAGTGTTTACAGCAGAATATTAGCTGTGCTGCCAGGACTAGACCCCAAAGTTTACAGTCTGTTGTCTAGTTAAGAACACAGAGTATTTGAGCATTAGACCATTAAACTATTAAACTTTGTAATAACTATAAATCAACATTTTCAAAAGTGAATCTGAAAATCCATATATGAGAGTGGAATTCTAAGGTACATGGTAACTCTCCATTTCTCAAAGTTCTCTATGAGCCTGTCAAACTGTAATGTGCATATGAGTCATATTGGGCTCTGGTAAAAATGCAGACTCCGTAGGTCTGGGCCACAGCCTGAGATTCTACATTCTGAATAAGATCCTAAGTGACACCAACTTTGCAGGTTCGTGGACCTCCCTTGATACGCAGGCTCTAAAGTAATGTGTGTGCCTGTGGATCTGGGGCTAACTGCTGAGGCTTGCCTGTCACAACCCCGAAAAGATCATGATGCCGAGGACAAAGGAACATAACCCATGGAGTAGAGGGACCATAAGTGGTGGGCACACGGAGTCACTGAGCGGAGAGGAAGGGAAAGTTGGCCCATGAGCAAAACAATAAAATCTATATTTTCCTTCTTCCAATGAAGGCGGGTATGTATGAATACATTTTCTAAATATTCTAGGAAGTTACACAGTGAGACGCACAAAAACAAGAGCAGAGTTTTGTGAGGGTCCTGAAAAAAGAATGTCAAAACAGAAGGGCCGGGGCCAGGAGCACTGCAACAAAAGGCCCACCTCTTCAGCCAGCTGGAGTCAGGCCCCAAAGCAGCATGTGGGAAGCACAAGGGAGAAGCCCAGCTTCATAAGCACTCAAGTGCTTGCTACACACATATTCTCCTAGTTAAACTTCGTTTCCTATTCACTATTCATCCCCAGTATGTAGCTCACTGCCTGGCAAAAAAAGATAGATATTCAAGAAAGATCTACTGAATAAATGAAGGCTAGAAAAGGGATTGAGCTGGTCACACTTGTCTCACATGTCCTATATTCCCAGAGGCATCGAAAGAAATGGTAATGGTTCTCAACCTTGGCTGCTGATTGAAATCACTTGAGGAGCTTTAAATAATACTGATGCCCAGGCCCCATGCCTACGCACTATGATTCAATCATCTGGGAGGTGTGGGCAGAGCCTTGGAAGTATTCAAAACCTTCCATGTGATTTGAACGTGAGCCAAGGCAGAGGACCACTGACGTGTGGAAGTGATGGCTCTGCCACAGATGTTACATAGGAAATAATAAGAGAAGACTTTATATTGAAGCAGAGGGAATTGAGGTCAATACAAAAAATTCTTTAAGACACAATTTTTATCATCATAAATGATCTGAATGACTGGTATGGCTTATTTGTGTAAGTAAAATTTGTATTGCTAGAACATTTTCTCACCTTTTCTCCAAATAATTTGGCCTCATCAGTGATATTTCAAATGAAGGTGGAGAAATGGATCAGACAAGTTGGACCATCAGCATCGCCTGGGAGCTTGTTAGAAAAGCAGAATCTCAGCAATATCTCAGATCTGCTGATTCACAATGTGCATTTCAACAGCTTTCCCTGTTGTACATTACAGGTGTGTACATTAAACGTTGTTCCGTAGAAATTCTTCCCTGGCCATAGATTCTGTGACTCCTGGTGGGCAGAGTCCTGGTCATCATTAAAGGAAAAAAAGGTCTGTTGTGCCAAAACACACAGTGAGAAATAGTTATGGCTATCCTTCCAAGATAGAAGCAACTAGATATGACCCTTAATAGGCCCAGGACTGCATGAACATTTGATTAAGTCTCACTCTACTGGCCACCATAAATAGCAAGGTTTTAATGGCACTTGCTTAGAGCCTACTACAAATCAGCCCTAAATATGCTTTCTGACTCTGACAGTTTTGTATTTTGAACTGTACCCACATCTTAAAGTCAGAAACTTTGCCATAATCTGATTCGAATGAAATATATTTCCTAATAGTACAATTTACTAATTTATTCTCTTTAATTAAATCTTAAAATTTTGCTTTAGTGTAATTTAATTGACATATACATATGTGTGTGCACGCATGTGTACATACACACACACACACACACGCACCAATGCATGTTTGAAGGTTGAGTTCCAGTGGGTAATTTTTATTTTTTTGAAGCTGAATTGAAACACATGAGTTTGTACTAGAATTGAGAGACTTTTGGTTCTAATTTCTATTTTACCATCAACCTTCTGCATGACCTTGAGCAAGACACTGAGCTCTTCCAGACACAGTAGTCTCATTTTTAAAATAGGTAATGCTTGCAATTGATGATGGTTAAGAGTTCTTCCAACTTTAAAAGTTCTGGCAGGGCACAGTGGCTCATGCCGATAATCCCAGCACTTTGAGAGGCCAAGGCAGGTGGATCACCTGAGGTCAGGAGTTCAAGACCAGCCTGGCCAACATGGTGAAACCTCTTCTCTACTAAAAATACAAAAATTAGTCGGGCGTGATTGCCGTTGCCTGTAATCCCAGCTACTGGGGAGGCTGAGGCAGGAGAATTGCTTGAACCCGGGAGGCAGAGGTTACGGTGAGCTGAGATTGTGCCACTGCAGTCTAGCCTGGGTGACAGAGTGAGATGTTGTCTTTAAAAAAAAAAAAAAAGTTCTACACAGTCGAAGCAACTAGTGGCTGATGAAGGAAATGTTTGGTTTAATTTCTTAGAGAATTAAAGTTTAATGGATACTTCATCAGTTGTTTTTCCTTTTTTGTCTTTCTGAATAAATGAATAGTTTCTGTCCTTAATGCATCACGGAACTTTTAAGGAATGAGCAAAAAACTGAAATAAAATAGCCCACTTCCTATCAGCCACCAGCAATTCCTGTTAGGAAAAGGGTCAGTAGGGGGCATCCCCGCATGCACATACCCTCTGAGGTAGAAATCTGTTTTAATATAGAAACCAAGTATTGGAAGAGCTAATGAAGGCCATTTAATCAACCAGATCACTAAAGCTCTTATCTCCCCTACAGTGTCCCAACTAACTCTCTGCCCAGACAGTTCCAGGGAAAGGAAAGCCACTCACTTTTAAGTCAATTCAGTTCCCCGTTGGGCAGGTTTAACCACTAGGAATTAATGTATTCCATACTTTAAAGACTTCCTATAATTTCCTCCCATTAGTCCTAGGGTTACCTCTTGAAGCCATTCAAAATTAACTTCACACCTTTTCCCACAACAGTACTGAGCTATTTTAATACAATGAGCTCTTCTTCACCTTTCCCTTCCCTTCTCCAACAAATATGCCCAGTATCTTCATTTCTCCATACTGAGGCTGTGAGGCCTCTCACCACTCTCAACCAAATTCCAGGTTATCTATGTCCATGGTAAACCATAGTGCCCACAAATAAATTCAGTTCTCTAGAGAGGTCTGACAGGGTAGGCTAGAATGTGGACATCATTTTGCCTTGCTAGACACTATGAGTCTATGAATACAGGCTAAGATTGCAGTGACTGGTTTGGTTAGATGAAATAGCAGAAATGTAGTAAAAACAAAAAAACAAAAAAACTCTGCAACCACTAAAAGCTATGCTTCTCAAGAGTACAGAATCATGTGGGAATGATTCATGATTGATTCTGTGTGCTAGCCAGTCTCGAAATATGCCTGCCATCAATTCTTTCCCTCCCTATATGAGTCCCTCATCCCTGAGATGTGGAGTCCATTCCTCTACCCCACTGAATGTGAGCCAGGCCTGTGACTGCACTGACCAATGGAACGCGGAGGGAGTTTCCTTCTAGGATCTCTGATGCCAGGTGCTAAAAAGGTCTGACAGCAGCTTCTTTGGTGCTCTTGGAGCCTTGAGCTACCATGCTAGATTTCCAGCTTACACTGTTGAAATGAAAGGTCATATGGAAGACAAGAAAGTGCTGGAGACAAGAGGTTCCATGAAGGAACACTGAGGTCCCACCGTGTGAGTGAATGAGCCATGCTGGACGGCCCAGTCATCAATTGTTTGAGGCCTCCCACTTGAAGCCCCAAACACAGTGGAGCAGAGATGAGTCATGCTCACTGTGTCTGCCCAGGTTCCTGACCCACAGGATCACGGGAAACCAAAATGGTGGCTGTTTCCGCACACAAGTTTGAAGTTGTTTTGATGCCGCAATAGGTAACTGAAGCATATTGTTAAGAGGAAGAAAACAGCATACAAAATAGCACAGCATGCATATTCTCAAGTTTGTTTTACACATGTATGTATGTATGTATGTGTGTATATATGTATATGTGCATGTCTATTTTGATATCTATATTTATACTTAAATTTATACAGAAACATGCTAGTGCTGATTATCACTGGAAAATAGAATCATGGGTATCTTTAAATTTCATCTTTCTGCCTTGAAATTTTTACTTTGTTTTCGTTTTGTAAAAATTTCTAAATATCACAGTAGCTCTTTTGACAAGTACTTTACACTGTAGATTGACAAGAAACTTACTGTCAGCTATATGTGTGTGCGTCTTTGCGTCTGTGCGTAGACGTATGTATGTATACCTGCAAAGTAAATGTACTTGTCCCCAAGAGCAGTTTTAAGATGCCTTACCCCACCCTATAGAAGGTCACCAGAGAAGGTGCCAGCTTTAAATTACACTATATAAATGGAAAACACCAAGAGTCTCTCCAGTGGGTAACCCCACTGGAGAAAGTTCTCAATTCTCAGGCTCTATACTTTGTTACTTTGTTATTGTAAAGCTCCTGTTTATGTGGTTATGGAAGAGTGGTTGCTATGGCAATGCAATCCAACTGAACACCAGAATGTGTCTAAAATTGGTGGGAATGACTTTTTCAGGGTTTCCTCTGAGGATTAATCATTTTGTAAGAATTGTATCCTTTTTTCCTCTCCCGTTCAAACAACAGTAGCAGAGTGTCTCAGCCAGTCCTGGGACATGGACAACACGCAGAAGGGTCAGAGAAAGACAAAGGTAATGTTTGAAGAAAAGGCCCAACCCAAAAAGAGCCCCCTGCTGAATCCTCGGGTTCCTTTCCATGCCTCTGCCTGCTCAGTGGCTTTGCCGCATCTGGAGCCCCTCCTGCCTTCGCGCCCTCCATGCTTCACTCTTTTCCACCTACTTGCCTTTCTGGCTTTTCTCTCTGTGTCTTCTGCTGACCCTGATAGAGGTATACCTTAAGCCTCATTCTCCAGCCTCTTCTTTTCTTTGCTAACATTCCTGCTGTCTGGGTGCCTTCATTCATTTTCTCTTTCCTTGCCATCTCCACATGTAATTCCCAAGCCAGAGCTACAGACTGACCCCTCATTTCCACTCACATCCCATCATACACCCTCTTGGGGCCCTGCAGGACATGTCGCTTAGAAAGCAGGATCCCCCAGGACGAGGTCCTACTCTTCTTTCTAGTTCTTCCCCCAACACTCCTGACACCACCACCAACACATGCTCTGGGCTCCCAGCCTGGGAGCTGCTTGCAGTTCTTGGAAGCTCCCATGATGTCCTGTCCCTGCCCTCCCCTTGCCCAAGTCACATCCTCTGCCCAGAACGCCCTTCTTCTTCCCTCCGCTACAGCTCCTGGAGTCTGGAAACAATGCCTGCATCAGGAAGCCTCCCACTGGGCTGGGCCTTCTCCTCCCAGGCTGCCCACTTCTGAGCACCAGCTACATTGCAACACCCTTGCTTGAGTCCTGTCTGTCTTCCCCTGTGAGGCAGAGATCTCTTTGAGGGCAGGTATTGTGTCTCCTTTATTGCTGCATCTCTGGAGCCTGGCACATAGGAAGGCATAGTAGATGTGTTATCACTGTCACAAAATCAACATTCCCAAACATTTGCCATCGGCCCTGCCTCCCGGTGTCATTTTCCACACATTCAGTCTGCAAGGTATCTTTGATGGCTTCCTTTTGTTCTATATGTGTTGATGATATTTCCACCATAATTTCCCACGAATTAGCATTTGTTCATTACCACATTCACCATCTTAGCCTAGATCTTTGGCTCAGAATAGGTTTCCTCCAAAGGATTCTGCCCAATTCCCTGGCCTGGAAACTGCCTTATCCAAGTCACCCTGCGCACCGTATCCAAATTCATGGCTCTAAATTTTGCCTACACCTTGACATGCGGGACCCAAGGCCTCCTGCTATCCCCATGCCTCCTTCTGTCCTCCTCATTCTCTGCACCTTCTCACCAACTGGCCCAGAAACCCTCCTTACCCACCCCTGCACCACATAAGGATGCATAATGAATGTGTCCTCGCCATCTCAAAATCAACATTCCCCAAAATTCCCTTTGCTTCCATTGTTCCCCTTTCCATCTACTGCTCACATTTTAAACCTCTTTCCTCCATGGAGTTCATCCAGTGGAATCCTCTGTTATAGGTTCAACTACGCCCCCACCCTCAAATATATCTGTTAAAGTCCTATCCCTCAATAACTCAGGACGTAACCTTATTTGGGTTGTTGCAGATGTAATTAGTTAAGATGAAGTCAGGACCGAATAGGATGGGTCCAAGCCAATAAGATTGTGTGCTTAGGAAAGGAGGAACTTTGGACACAGAGCTGTGTACACAGGGAGAATGTCATGTGACGGAGTGCAGGGAGAATACGGCTACCCCCAAGCCAAAAGCACAGCCCTGGAACAGAGCCCTTCACCGCTCTCAGAAGGAACCAACGCTGCTAACTCCTTGACTGGGGACTTCCAGCTCCCAGAACTTTGAGACAACAAAGCTTTGAGACAATAAACCCACGTTGAATTGAACAAAGTAGCAAAGTATTATAATATAACCCCCATACCAATTTCCCTTGGTTTTTGATTCACTTCTTGTTTCCACGCTTAGTTTAGACAGCTCTACCAGAGCTGTTTGCCTGCTGCCTTGAAGCTGTTCTCTGTGTCACGAGCACATTTCTGATTCCCTAACAAGATTCTGAGTCCTCAAGGGTAGGCCTTTCCTCTGTGCTTCTTCTTCATCCCTGACAGGGCCTGGTACCTTGCTGACCTACAGAGCTAACTGAATTAAATTGAATTTACCCTGCAGGGTGATTTTTTGCTTCTTGACAAAATATTAGAGTTTTTCTAAATGCATGGAGGTCAGATGAGAGACCAGAAGCTCTGGAGTACCGGGAGGGTGACAAGCCAGTAGGCCTATGGTCCCCTGTTGACCTCGGAGAGCATTCAGAGTCACAGGATGCTGGGCTGGAAGGGACTGCAGGGAGAGAACACCTAGTCCAACCCTCCCATTGTACAGAAGAGATTGCTGAGGCCCTAGGGTGTTAAGGGATGTTACAGCATAGAGAGCAAGAGGCAGAGCTGGCACCTGAACTGGATCCCCTAACTCCTAGACCGGTGCTGGGGACAAGGGCTGCCTGTCCCGTGAGAAGGGGGACCTGTACAAGAGTGACAGGGCAGGTCAACAGCTGTGGGCCTTGTGATTTACAGAAGCACCAGCGCAGTTAATGTGAACCGAGAGGCCATGGGACAGGGGCATGGAGCAGGCAGTGCAACTGAGACCTCTGCAAGACAAATGGCCTCCCGGAAAGTCAGTGCCATGCAGGGTAAGTGATGGTCACTCTGAGTGCAGAGTGCAGTGGTCAGGTGGTGTCTTGCCATAGCCCGACAGGTTCCTGTCACCAGTCAGGATTGGGAGTCACCTGAGGGGACACAGCTATGGGCCCATGTGTGGCTGTGCACCTTAACCACCACTGTGCCTTGCACTGAATTGGTTCTGGGGCACAACTGATGGGAAACCAAGAGCCCCGAGTAAAAGCTCAAGCCTTCCCAGAACAAAGTCAAGAAAGAAACACACATCAGCATTCAATATCTTACTGCAAGATGGCTTTGGGTCCAAACGCAGGAATATATTAAAGTAAATGATTGAGTAATGTTGTGCCCATGCAGCATGCAGCCCTTCAACATGATGCTCTAAAGAGGCTTTAATGGCCTGAGAAAATGCATATGATCTATTAGGTGGGAAATGCAGGTTTAACGAAGGGTGTCTACAGAGTGAGCTCAACCGTGTAAAGCAATATGCACAGCAGGAAAGTGCTCTAAAACGTCTGTAGTGTTGTCAGTGATGTTTAACCTACTCTATTTTTTTGTATGTATTTTCCAAATTTCTATGGTGACCACGTAGCATTTACAGAGCCTAAAGATAATTGTGTTTTTATGTTAAATACACTGATTCTGTGTTTATAAGGAAATAGAAGCTGTCAGCCCCGACATCGTTCTTTGTGGCTTTGCCATGATAATACAGCTATGCTTTCCAGAAATGATGCCTCTCACCAAGAGGAAGTCCCCTCCCAAGTCTGTCAATGCATTTACTTACATTCTGAATATTTCTGCAGTTGGTCAAATTCTTCTGGAGTAAGGGAGACCCACCGTTCTTCACCCATTTTTAAACTTGGTGTGAGTGGCTGAAGTCCAGAGACACAGTTTTGTTCACTAGGCTGAAGAGGAGGCCCAGCCCAGGACCTGGCTCATTGCAGGTTTGCGACGTAAACCCTTCAGGAGACTTCTGGGAGCACTCAAGTCTATACAGCAGCAGCAGGCACCCCTCAGAAGAGACAGACAAGATCTCCGCTACTCCTTAGGCAACATCCTCCTGTCTGTATTCGAGGTAAATTCAGAAATCCTGGCTTTTCCTAGGTAGAAGCAGAAAAAACATTGTAAATGAGAGTGTTAAAAAAAAAGGCCCTGAATGTTCTTTGCTGAAAGATCTACAGGGGACAATGGTTCCATGGTTCTCCAGGATGGTTCTCCCCTTAGAGAGGTCTGAAGCGGGCACGGTGACAGGCGTCTGGCTGGGGGTGAGAGCTGAGGTGCGAGCTATGGCCTGTATGAATAGGTGGCCATACTGCTCAGCTCTGGGAAATGTTCAACGTCTCACATGAGAGGTGGTATCAGGCTGCCTAAGGATATCCTCGGGGCATAAAAATGCCTTAGGCTGTTGGATACCTCATGAGTAATTATAGGAACAGGGGCCTATGTAGCCATTCTCTCCTCCACTGATTTCTAAATTTCACCATGAAAGCTCTGCTGAGCCATTTTGGAATACCCCCAAGGCTGGCTAACATCTCATGACCGGAGGGGTTCTCTGTTCTCTCAGAGCCATAATAAGGAAGTTCGAGGGATGGCCTGCTAGCCTCAGTGAGGCAGGGAAATGGAGATGGATTCAGTCTTCGCTATGGCAGAAAACTGCCATCTTGAAACTGTCTTATTTTTCTGGGTGTTTCTTCTTGGTCTTCTTCAGCCTCTTCATTTGCCATCTTTAAATATTGATATTTCCACAGCAAAGATATAGAATCAGCCTAAATGCCTATCAATGGAAGACTGGATAAAGGAAATGTGGTACATATACACCACAGAATACTATACAGCCATAAAAAAGGAACGAGATCATGTTCCTTGCAGCAAACAAACATTTAGCATCTTTTCCTTTGCGCCTCTCATACTGTGGGTCATTAAATCAGTTTTGTGGTTGTGAAGTTGATGTCATGAATCACAACAAGCATGTAAACACATGAAATGGAACAGGATAGAATGAGATGGAGTTGAAAATATTACAGTGTCTCTACCATAGTAAGGGGGCATATTATGTCATAAGACTTTTCCTTCAGTTATACACCCATGGTTATACTGATCATAATGTGAAGTGTCTTTCTTATTCTCATTTGAGGTTACAAACATAGTTGGGAAGCCACCAACCTAAAAAGGTGAGAATTAAGACCAACTGAAACACAGCCTCCGGTGTTGCCAAAGAAGTAGCTTGGTTTTAATAAAACAGGATCCATCCTGGGAACTGACTGCAAGGCAAGTGTGGGGTGCCCGGTGCGTATGAGCAGTGTTGGGTGAGATGACCAAGTCAGGAGGCGTATATGGATCATTCTCTGGGGAAGTGTGTAGACTGGTTGTTTTGAACCTGGAAGGTAAACTAGAGCTGAGGGAAGATGCTGGAAAGAGAGAGAGAGATTCTAGCTTTATAAAGAAGAGCTTCCACTAACCAAAGTGCATGGCAAGGAAATGAAATGCCGAAATTCCTGGGGCATTAAGTTCTAGTCTCTCTCCTTGAAAAGTCCAACTCCCTCCTTAATCCAGCCAGCTCAACTCTGCTCCTTGGCACCTGCTGCTGTCAAGGTCATCAGTGACCTAGTTGCAAATTCAACAGGCACCTTTCGGTCCTTCCTTGCTTCGTTTCTCTCTCTGCAGTCTTTGCCATGGCCGAAAACTTCTACCTTGAAACTTTCTTATCTTTCTGGATGTTTCTTCTGAGTCTCCTTCAGCTTCTTCTTTTGCCATCTTTAAATGTTGATGTTTCCACAGCAAAGACATAGAATCAGACTAAATGCCTATCAATGGAAGACTGGATAAAGGAAATGTGATACGAATACACCATGGACTACTACATAGCCATAAAAAAGAAGTAGATCATGTTCCTTGCAGCAGCATGGATGGAGCTGGAGGACATGATCCTAAGTGAGCTAATGCAGGAACAGAAACCCAGGTACAGCACGTCCTCACTTATAAATGGGAGCGGAACACTGACAACACATGGACAGAAAGGAAGGAACAATAGGTACTTGAGGGTGGAGGATGGGAAGAGGGAGAGAGTGGAAAAACTACCTACTGTGTACTATGCTTATTACTTGAGTGGTAAAATCATCTGTACACGAGACCCCTGTGACATGCGATTTACCTGTATAACAAACCTGCACACGTACCCCTGAACCTAAAATAAAAGTTTAAAAAAAAATGGTGCTTCCAAAATCCTGTCCTCAGCCCTCTTCTCACTCTACCTCCCTTCCCTGATGGACCTCATCCGCCTCCAAGCTTCAATGAACCCCGGCATCCTGCGGCAGCCCTGAGCTCTCTCCTTGGTCTGAATCTGAATATTCAGATATTCAGATGCCTTAATCCAGTCATATACCAATCATATACCGTGACTCCCTTGTGTGTCCCAAACCACCCCTTCCAGTGTCCTCAGCTGCTCGGGTTCTGCCCAAGTGGAGCCAATGCCCAGGTCAGAGGCGGGAGACTCAGCTAAGCTCCTCCCCCTTTCTATCCTGCAAAACCCAGGCACTAGCCCTGGAGTTGAACTGTGTACCGTGTGCTCCCTCTTGTCCATCACACCGGTCCTGTCATTAACTCAGACCTTCCCTATCTCGTCTGGGCCTTGACAGCAGCCTCCTGCTGTCTCCCTGCCTTGTGCTTTGTTCTCCTCCTTTTGGTCTGCTTTCCAAATTGCCAACCAGATCACATCTCTCTTGGTAATAAAATTCCTCAGTGGTTTCTACTGCTTGTAGAATAAGATGCAATCTTCTTTTCAAGATACAGAGAGCTCTTTATGATCTGGCTCCTGATGATCAATTTAGTCCAAAAGTGAGCAGTATCCTTTAGAAACCTTTTCCATCATACCAGGAAATCTAGTGTTGCAACCACCATCACCACTGCTGCTGCTATCAATGAGTGGACGCTCACTTTACACTGTGCTATATGCTTTATACACATGATCCAATTTAGTCCTCTTAATACCATGTAAATTCAATTTTGCTGTTTCTGTTTTGCAGATGAGACAAAGTGAGGCTAGGTGTTTAGCAAACATGGTGAGGAGAAAGAAGGAGCCACCAGTGCTTCTGTTTAAGAATACTCCATGGCCTGGGAATTCTGCTCACCTTCAGCAGCACAGAGGGAGATCTAAGAGGATGCAAAGGCACACTGCAAAACAGAACAACACTGAACTCAAAACCAGAATGCAGGGAATTGGAATCTGGGCTTTGCCCTATTCTGAGCTATTTCACCCTAGACATACTTGTCATCTCTTGAAACATGAAGATATTAATGAAAAAGCTTACAGGGTTTGTGTTAAGATTAAGTAGGTTAATATACGCAAAAACCATAAAATCAGAATCCCCACCTGGTGCAATGCCTGCATGTTGCAAACACTGAATAAATAATTGTTATTATCATCCCATTGCAAATACAACATGTAGCAATATGGCTTAAATGATCAGCTGAAAAAAAAAAACCCAAATAATCCCACTAAAAAGTGGGCAAAGGGCACAAACAGACTTTCTGAAAAGAAGACATACAAGTGGCCAATGAACATGAAAAGAGGCTCAACACTGCTAATCATCAGAGAAATGCAAATCAGAACCATGACTATTATGAAAAAGACAAAAAATAGCAGATGCTGGCAGGGCTTTGGAGAAAAGGGAACGCCTATACATTGCTAGCAGGAATGTAAATTAGTTCAGTCACTGTGGAAAGCAGATTGGAGATTTCTCAAAGAACTTAAAACAGACCTCCCATGCAATGCAGCAATCCCATTACTGCATATATATCCAAACAAAAATAAGTAGTTCCACAAAAAAGACACATGGACTCATATGTTCATCCCAGCACTACTCACAGTAGCAAAGGCATGGACTCAACCTGGGTGCTCATCAGTGATGGATTGAATAAAGAAAATGTCGGACATATACACCATGGAATACTATGCAGCCACAAAAAGAATGAAATCATGTCCTTTGCAGCAACATGGATGCAGCTTGAGGCCATTATCCTACGTGAATTAACCAGGAATAGAAAATAACCAAATAGAAATATCAAGTACCAAACAGAAAATACGTGAAAACCAACTACCACATGTTCTTACTTGCAGGTGGGAGCTAAATATTGGGTACATGTGGACATAAATATGGAAATAATAGACACCGGGAATTACTAGAGCAGGGAGGGGAGGGGGCAAAGGCTGTAAAACTGAAAAACTGGGTACTATGCTCACTACTGGGGTGATGGGATCATTTATACCCCAAACCCCAACATCATGCAATATACTCAGGTAACAAACCTGCCCTTGTACCCCCTGAATAACACTTGAAATTTTAAAAAAATCTGCTGACAGTAGTTGCATAGAAAGTTTCTAGTGTTGTGTCATAGGTTTCTGAATTTGATCTGATACTGCTCCAGGCTGTTGTAATTTTGTAATTACTCATCAAACTCTGATCCACTCGTTTTAGTGTCCACTGATGATTCTTGTCTGGATTAATTATTACTATAATACTGATTTTCTAATTCCATCATTCTTTCTATATTTGTTAGTTGGGAGTCTATTGTAAGTAATAGCTTTCCCTTCTTGTTATTTATATCCATTTATATATATATATATATATATATATATATATATATACACACACACACACACACACATGTATATATAACAAATAAGTATAACTTATAAATATATAAATAATACACATTTGTATATAAAACTGCATTTGTAGATAATATATATTTATATTCATGGATTCTTACTTTATTCTGTGGGTTACAAATCTGTTGCTATCTTTGATTCTCAAATTGTTCTGGATTTGCTCAGTGGAAGCTCAGTCAAGATGGCTATTTGTTCTTGAGATATATCTCAATCATTTTTTGAGCACATCCTTATTTTCTGGAACTACAAAATGTTTCAGGCTCATCTTGGACTCTTGCAGCTCAAGTGCTAAAATCAGTCATCTCTCTAAGGAGTTCCTTTGGTGATGAATGGCATTTGAAGCTAAGGTTTGGATACCAGGTATGCTCATTGCTGCTGGGGTGTCATTGCTTCTAGGCCCTATCAAGGACAGAGCTAGAAAACAGACGCATGTGCTGGGTGCAGTGACTCATGCCTATAATCCCAGCACTTTTGGAGACCGAGGCGGAAGGATCACTTGAGCCCAGGAGTTCCAGACCAGCCTGGCTAATATGGAGAAACCCCATCTCTACTAAAAATACAAAAATTAGCAGGGCATGATGGTGTATGCCTGTAGTCCCAGCTACTCAGGAGGCTGAGGCAGGAGAATCGCTTGAACACAGGAGGTGGGGGTTGGATGTTGCAGTGAGCTCAGGCTGTATCACTGCCCTCCAGTCTGGGTGACAGAGTGAGACACTGTCTAAAAAAAAAAAGAAAGAAGAAAGAAAATAGATGTTATGTACACACACACACACACACATACACACACACACACACACACACGAGATCTCTCTCTCTCTCTCTAATCTATCCATCTATCTAATATCTCTCTCTAATCTCTCTAATCTAATATTTCTCTCTATCTAATCATATCTATCTATCTATCTATCTACCTATCTATCTATTTATCTATGTTAAATACCTTGAGTTCATACTTACACTTCCAACTCCAGTTCAACATTATGGAGTCAGTTGTAGCCTTCCCTTCCTCCCATATTTTTTAACTTTCTTCTCTAACAAGCTTTGTTTCCTTCATCTACAACATAATTACTTGCTTAATACACAGAAAGTAGTTTCAGAATTGCTAGTCCACACCTTGTGAAGAACAAAATAGACTTCAAGATTTGTTTACAGTTCTATCGTTTTCAGGCAACAGCATAGCCTCAAAATATACTCGCAAAAGTTACATAGGTTAGTTCTTTCCCACTCCCATCAGTTTCTGTTTGTATTTCATTTTAGGGTGTTTTCTTCAAATCGACTGATTCTTTTTCAGTATCATTCCAAAGTCAAAACTATATATGAAGATATACTCAGCCAAGCATGGAGGCTTACCCCTGTAATCCCAGCACTTTGGGAGGCTAAGTCAGGCAGATTGCTTGAGCCCGGGAGTTCTAGACCAGCCTGAGCAATACGGCAAAACCCTTTCTCTACAAAAAATACAAACAAACAAAAAAATTCACCAGGCATGGTGGTGTGCACCTGTGGTCCCAGATGCCCAGGAGGCTGAGGTGGCAGGGTCACCTGAGCCAGAGGGATCAAGGCAACAGTGAACTATGATTGCACCACCGCACTCCAGCCTGAGCAGCAAAGTGGGATCCTGTCTCAAAACAAAAACAAAAAGATATACTCAGAGAAGTATCCCTCATTCCTTTTACTCTGTTCCCAGCTCCTCTTTTCTATCTTATTCCCTCTCACCCTTATAGTATCTAGTTTATACTTCCTGTGTTTATTTTTGAACATGTGAGCAGATATATGGATATCTTATTTCCCCCTTTCCTTCTTCTCCTTCTTTTTCTCTCTCTTTCTTTTCCTTCCTTCCCTCCTTCCTTCCCTCCCTCCCTCCCTCCCTCCCTCGCTCCTTCCTTCCTTCCTTCCTTCCTTCCTTCCTTCCTTCCTTCCTTCCTTCCTTCCTTCCTTCCTTCCTGTCTTTCAACATGGTCTCTCTGTTACTCATGCTGGAGAACAGTAGTGGAATCATGGCTCACAGCAGCCTTGAACTCCTGGGTTTAAGCAATCCTCTCACTTCAGCTGCCCTCTCCCAGTAGAGTGGCTGGGACTACAGGTGTATGCCACTATGACCCACTAATTTTATTTTTTACTTTTTGTAGAAATAGTGTTTTGCTATGTTGCCCAGTTGTTCTCGAACTCCTGGGCTCAAGTGATCCACCTGCCTTGGCCTCCCAAAGTGCTGAGCTTATACGTGAGCCTCTGTGCCTGGCCTCCCCTTCTTTCTAATACAAAAGGTAGCACATCACAGTGCAATCAAGTTAGAACTCAGAATTCAAAAAGTAACTCAGAACCGCACATCTTCATGGAAACTGAACAACTTGCTCTTGAATGTTGACTGGATAAACAATGAAATGAAGGCAGAAATAAAGAAGTTCTTCAAAACCAATGAGAATGAAGACACAACATACCAGAATCTCTGGGACACATTTAAAGCAGTCTCTAGAGGAAAATATATAGCAATTAGTGCCCACATCAGAAGCAAGGAGAGATCTAAAATTGACACCCTATCGTCAAAATTGAAAGAGCTAGAGGAGCAAGATCAAAAAAACTCAAAACCTAGCAGAAGACAAGAAATAACTAAGATCAGAGCAGAACTGAAGAAGATAGAGAAACAAAAAACCCTTCAAAAAATCAATAAATCCAGAAGCTGGTTTTTTGAAAAGATCAACAAAATAGACCACTAGCCAGATTAATAAAAAAGAAAAGAGAGAATAACCAAATTGATGCAATAAAAAACGATAAAGGGGATATCACCACAGATTCCACAGAAATTCAAACCATCACCAGAGATTATTACAAACAATTCTATGCACATAAACTAGTAAACCTGGAAGAAATGGATAAATTCCTGGACACTTGCCTCCTCCCAAGCCTAAACCAGGAAGAAGCCGAAACCCTGAACAGACCCATAACAAGGTCTGAAGTTGAGGCAGCAATTAAGAGCCTACCACCCAAAAAAAGCCCAGGTCCAGATGGGTTAACAGCCGAATTCTACCAGACATACAAAGAGGAGCTGGTACCATTCCTTCTGAAACTATTCCAAATAATCCAAAAAGAGGGAATCCTTCCCAAATCATTTTATGAGACCAACATCATCCTGATACCAAAACCCGGCAGAGACTCAACAAGAAAAGAAA
Source organism: Sapajus apella (assembly GCF_009761245.1). Lineage (NCBI taxonomy): Eukaryota > Metazoa > Chordata > Mammalia > Primates > Cebidae > Sapajus > Sapajus apella. The sequence goes on along the minus strand of NW_022436978.1, from coordinate 15,206,577 downwards.
ACTTCAGGCCAATATCCATGATGAACATAGATGCAAAAATCTTCAATAAAATACTGGCAAGCCGATTGCAACAGCACATCAAAAAACTTATCCACCATGATCAAGTAGGATTCATCCCAGGGATGCAAGGCTGGTTCAACATACGCAAGTCTATAAACATAATTCACCACATAAACAGAACCAAAGACAAAAACCACATGATTATCTCAATTGATGCAGAGAAGGCCTTTGAAAAAATTCAACAGCACTTTATGCTAAAAACCTTCAATAAACTAGGTATTGACGGAACATATCTCAAAACAGTAAAAGCTATTTATGACAAACCAACAGCCAATATCATACTGAATGGGCAAAAACTGGAAGCATTCCCTTTGAAATCTGGCACTAGACAAGGATGCCCTCTCTCACCACTCCTATTCAATATAGTACTGGAAGTTCTAGCCAGAGCAGTCAGGCAAGAAAAAGAAATAAAGGATATTCAAATAGGAAAGGAGGAAGTCAAATTGTCTCTATTTGCAGATGACCTGATTGTATATCTAGAAGACCCCATCGTCTCAGCCCAAAATCTCCTGAAACTGATAAGCTATTTCAGCAAAGTCTCAGGATACAAAATCAATGTGCAAAAATCACAAGCATTCCTATACACCAATAACAGACTTAAAGAGAGCCCAATCAAGAACGAACTGCCATTCACAATTGCTACAAAGAGAATAAAATACCTAGGAATACAACTAACAAGGAACGTAAAGGATCTCTTCAAGGAGAACTACAAACCACTGCTCAACGAAGTAAGAGAGGACACAAACAGATGGAGAAACATTCCATGTTCATGGTTAGGAAGAATCAATATCGTGAAAATGGCCATACTGCCCAAAGTAATTTACAGATTCAATGCTATCCTCATCAAGCTACCAATGACCTTCTTCACAGAACTGGAAAAAACCACCTTAAACTTCATATGGAACCAAAAGAGAGCCTGCATAGCCAAGTCAATTCGAAGCAAAAAGAACAAAGCGGGAGGCATCACACTACCAGACTTCCAACTATACTTCAAGGCTACACCAATCAAAACAGCATGGTACTGGTACCAAAACAGAGATATAGACCAATGGAACAGAACAGAGGTCTCGGAGGCAACACAACATATCTACAACCATCCGATTTTTGACAAACCTAACAAAAACAAGCAATGGGGAAAGGATTCCCTGTTTAATAAATGGTGTTGGGAAAACTGGCTAGCCATGTTCAGAAAGCAGAAACTGGACCCCTTTCTGACACCTTACACTAAAATTAACTCAAGATGGATTAAAGACTTAAACATAAGACCTAACACCACAAAAACCCTAGAAGAAAGTCTAGGCAAAACCATTCAGGACATAGGCGTAGGCAAGGACTTCATGACCAAAACACCAAAAGCATTGGCAACAAAAGCCAAAATAGACAAATGGGACCTAATCAAACTCCACAGCTTCTGCACGGCAAAAGAAGCAATCATCAGAGTGAATCGGCAACCAACAGAATGGGCAAAAATTTTTGCAGTTTACCCATCTGACAAAGGGCTGATATACAGAATTTACAAAGAACTAAAACAGATTTACAAGAAAAAAAAAAACAAGCCCATTCAAAAGTGGGCAAAGGATATGAACAGACACTTTACAAAAGAAGACATACATGAGGCCAACAAACATATGAAAAAATGTTCATCATCACTGGTCATCAGAGAAATGCAAGTCAAAACTACATTGAGATACCATCGCAGGCCAGTTAGAATGGCGATCATTAAAAAATCTAGAGACAACAGATGCTGGAGAGGATGTGGAGAAATAGGAACACTTTTACACTGTTGGTGGGAGTGTAAATTAGTTCAACCATTGTGGAAGACAGTGTGGTGATTCCTCAAGGACCTAGAAATAGAAATTCCATTTGACCCAGCAATCCCATTACTGGGTATATATCCAAAGGATTATAAATCGTTCTACTATAAGTACACGTGCACACGAATGTTCATTGCAGCACTGTTTACAATAGCAAAGACCTGGAACCAACCCAAATGCCCATCGATGATAGACTGGACAGGGAAAATGTGGCACATATACACCATGGAATATTATGCAGCCATCAAAAACGATGAGTTTGTGTCCTTTGTAGGGACATGGATGAACCTGGAAAGCATCATTCTCAGCAAACTGACACAAGAGCAGAAAACCAAACACCACATGTTCTCACTCATAGGCGGGTGTTGAACAATGAGAACACATGGACACAGGGAGGGGAGCACTACACACTGGGGTCTGTTGGGGGGAAATAGGGGATGGACAGCAGGGGGTGGGGAGTTGCAGAGAGATAGCATGGGGAGAAATGCTAGATATAGGTGATGGGGAGGAAGGCAGCAAATCACACTGCCACATGTGTACCTATGCAACAATCTTGTATGTTCTTCACATGTACCCCAAAACCTAAAATGCAATTTTAAAAAGGTAGCACATTATAGATAGTCATCGGTACATTGTTTTTTTTTCACTAATCAATATACCCTATGAATCACACCGTACCTGTTCACAGAGATCTTTCTCATTTAGAATTAAATTTGACTCAGACACTTACCTCCTTAAAATCCTTCAGAGGCCTCCCTTGGCCTCCAAGAAAAAAGGGGCTGTATCCTTAGCTAGTTCCACAAGGTTCTTTACCTGTGGTAACAACTCACCTCCCCATTCTCACCCCCATTACCTCCTGCCCCACACACTCCACATTCCAGCCAAATCTACCTTCTATCTACTCTTTGCACTAGCAAAGTAGCAAAGTGCCTGGATGTGAGAGGACCCCATAAGCATTATGGACTGACAAATACACTATGGCTTTGATCTACTTGAAATGCCCTTTACTCCTTCCTTCCTATAACAAATCTCTACTCATTGCTCTGGATCCAGATTAAAAGGTCACTTCTTTTCTATAGCTTTTTTGAACTCTTAGAGCAAATTTGCATGTTTTCCCAGCTGTGTTCCACAGAATCCTATATATTTCTCTATTGCGGTAGCTGCTAATTCCCTGTGGGAGAGAGACACCCAAATAGCTATTAATAATTAACACACCAGCTGGCAGGAGAAGTAGTGCAGGTATCCCAGAGATTTATGGGGTCATCTAACGTGTCTGAAGCAGGCATAAGGGATCAGGAAAAGCTTCCTGAAGAAGCTGATGCTTCTGCTGAGAAGAGGTAATGAGGTGACATGGTATACATTGCTGTAACTCAACAGATATTCATATTATCATTGTCATGGTTGTTCCATTGTAGTTCAGTGCTTGACTTCACAGTGGAGAAAGCTACACCATTCTCTCTCTTTTTTTTTTTTCTTGAGATGAAGTCTTGGTCTGCTGCCCAGGTTAGAGTGCTGTGGCATGATCTCAGCTCACTGCAATCTCCGCCTCCAGCGTTCAAGTGATTCTCCTGCCTCAGCCTCCTGAGTTGTTGGGATTACAGGCATCTGCCACCACGCCCAGAAAATTTTTGTATTTTTGTGTAGAGATGAGGTTTCACCATGTTGGCCAGGCTGATCTCGAACTCCAGATCTCAGGTGATCTGCCCACCTTGGCCTCCCAAAGTGCTGGTATTACAGGCGTGAGCCACCGCGCCAGGCCTTGCACCATTACTTGTTTCCATCAAGAAAAGTGAGGGGCCTAAAACACTGCCTCACTCTCCAGATGGTATCCCACATGACAGCCCGCCTCTGGCTTCAGCTTTTGATGAAGACGACAGCTGACATCCTGGAGGGCTTGCTCCAGCTCACAGAGCTCGGCACTTCCCTCAGCAGCCTGTTCTGTCACTCCTCTCTCAGAGGCTTTTTGTAATATGAACAATCTTCTTATTACCACCCCAAGCATCATTTCTGACAGAAAAAAAAATTGAATAGAGTTTTCTAAATAAAACTCAGATTGGATATTGTCTGACTTGGGTAGGAGAAGACTATTTTATGTCTCTACAGCTATGTCACTCTGATCAACTGCCTCAACTCCCTTGGCCTCAGTTTCCTTGTCTATAAAATGAGGGGGTGGAAATAATGGTTTCTAATGCATTTTCTAGCTCTGCAATTTTATATTCTGGATCAAATTCTATTTGTTCTGTACAGATGTCAGCATGGAAATCACAAGTCAGGAGGAAGAAGGCAAATTCAATGAGTATTGAATTGCACCCTGGGTCTCTCTATTCATTTGAATGAATCAGTCATACCCAATTATCCAGGAACAAACACCTCCTCATCTCCTCTTTGCTCTCCTAAAAACATTAATTCATGAATATGACATCAGATTTGAGGAGCTTATTTATGTGCATTTGAAGGTTTATTACAAAGCCATAATGAGTACATTTTCATAAGGGAAGAAAGACTAAAAGCTACAAAGATGAAAACCCCTCTCTCTTCTCAGACTTGTGAAAAGTCACAACCTGACAAGCACTCCATCTCTGGCTTTTACTCCTACTGTTCTTTCTTCAACCCTGCAACTCTTATGCAGCCTTTGGAGTTTAGTTCAAGTTGCACCTAAAGATGTCCTCTTTAATTGCCTGGAGTCGGCTGGGCATGTCTTCTCTGCTCTCCAGTAGCACTTTGGGGTTTTCTCCACTATGGCTGTAGCGCATGTCCTTATAAACTCTCTTCCGTACCGGACTCTGAGCTCCTTCAGGGCAGAAAGAATGTCCTGTTCATTTTGTAGGTCTAGCTACCACAAGATTTCTAAGAGTTCATTTTTTGACACTAGAAAGATGATTCTCAATCTTTTTTTGACTGAGATCATTTTCATGGAGTAAAAGATCCTACCGCATCTATTTACATGTCCCTGTAGAAAAAGAACTGGGTAATAACAAAGAATTCAAGAGGAACAAAAGACACAAGTTGCAGTACAATTGTTGATAATATCATTTATGAGTCACTTAATTTACCGTAAAATATACATTGATACTCACATTTTAATATTAAAATAATTACCTACACAAGTATAGGCTATCAGGGTTATAAAGTTATAACAGATATAGGCTTATAATCAAGTTACTTTATCATGCTTAACCTGATAGTATTTTGCAAGTTATATAAGTTGCTTGAATTCATCAATAAACTGTCGCTATTGTGGTTGTCTGTATTTATGCCTTTTCTAGTTTCTTCTCTTGAGTCTGGGCTGCACTTGTAACGTGCCTTAACCAAGAGAATGCACTAAAAGTGGTGCCTAGAGACGGTCTGGCAGCTCCCACTTCTGAGTTCCTGAGGGCACTGAACTGCCAAGTAACAAGTTCTGTCACTTTGCTAGAGAGATCACAGAGAGACCACATAGAGAGGCCACACAGATGAAGGGAGACTTAACATGACAGAGAGGAGAACTGAGCAACCCAGCTGATGACAAGAACTGAAGCCCAAGATGTAAGACCCCAGTCAAGCCATTCCAGCCAGCACCCCGTCATCTAAGTCATCCTAGCTGTGCTGGGAGACAAGAAGCCGTCTGGGATTTCACAGCCTTAGCAGATGTCACATAGAGCAGAGATAGCCCATCCCCCCTCAGCCTGGTCTAGATTCCCAATGCACAGAAACGTGTAGACTAATAACATAATTGTGGAGCCACTACATTTTGGGGTAGTTAGTTATGTAATCACAGAAAACCAAAACAACTACACAAGCACTTTTAGGGGCAGATTATGCGTGTATCTATTTAGCAACAGAATCTGCATGATTCATGCTTGAACTGCAACGTATTCATGTCTTAAAATCTAGTAATTAGAAAATTATAGGCTAAAAATACCTTCGATGCAAATATGTATCACTGCCCGCTGTGGGGTTAACCAAATATCCTTTACCAACTAATATGATAATGACGAAGTCAAGTGAGCTATAATTTCTAATTAATAAGCAAGAATAGCAGTAGCTGAAAACCACAGCCAACTCAAAGCAAGACTGACATGCAATGATAACAACGGGGCCTTCCCCAGGTCACAGGATTCTAACCATCTGCTTGAGTGTGGGGGCTGTAGCTGCTGAGCATTTATAAGCAGTCTGACTTCACAGATAACTGAATTAAAGCCCTTAGGGAACTTAGCAATGATCTGATTTGAGTTTATGAGTAGCAAACATGAGTAATACCCAATAACTCGTTTAGTAGATTACCAGCATATAGTCCTTAAACAAACATAAAAATAAAAGTCTCGGAATTGCATTCTACCCATAAGAATTCAGAGAGGATTGGTCATGCCTGGTGGCTCATGCCTGTAATCCCAGCACTTTGGGAGGCCGAGGTGGGTGGATCCTGAGATCAAGAGTTCAAGACCAGCCTGGCCAACATAGTGAAACCCAGTCTCTACTAAAAATACAAAAATTAGTCGGGCATGGTGGCGGGCCCCTGTAATCCCAGCTACTCGGGAGGCTGAGGCAGGAGAATTGTTGGAACCTGGGAGGCAGAGGTTGCAGTGAGCAGAGATCACACCACTGCACTCTAGCCTGGGCAACAGAGAAAGACTCAGTTTCAAACAAAAAAAGAATTCAGAGAGGATTTTCACTTGAGAAGTACTTTGTACACCATTAGTGGCCTCAGAGTGAACGTGAGAATCTCTGCCATGGGATTGTCATGAAAATGTCAGCTGAACCAAGTGCCCAGGTCAGGGAGCTGGGAGTGGCTGGTGCCCAGAAAAAGCTTTTGGGTCCTGAGGAGAAGTTGAGAACTGCTACTTAGGGTTTCTGTCTTTGGCACAGACAGACAGTGTTGGTTTGAGAAGCGTTTGTAGCTCAGGGGCATCATAGTCTGAGGATGGGTCATTCATTCACTTATTTGTTCACCTGCTCAACAAATCATTGTAATAACAAACAATAGTGGTAACCTCCATTTATAGATTACAACACATCTTCTGTTTTGCAAACTTCCATCTGTTATATTCACCAAACCCCATGAAGAAGGTGTTTTATGCCCATTTTACAGCTGTAGAAACAGGCCCAGAATAATTCACCTAAGTTGTCCTACTAGTAAATAACAGGACTGTATAGGAATATAAGTCTGTGTTATTCCAAAACCCATGGTGACATCTCTGGATGAATGAGTACTGAGTACCTAAGTGCTAAGTCCTGTGCAGGTACAGATGCTGTTAAGAAGCCAGCTGTGGGCTGGGCATGGTGGCTCACGCCTGTAATCCCAGCACTTTGGGAGGCCGAGGCTGGCAGATCATGAGGTCAAGATATGGAGACCATCTTGGCCAACATGGTGAAACCCTGTCTCTACTAAAAATACAAAAATTATCTGGGCATGGTGGTGCATGGCTGTAATCCCAGCTACTCGGGAGGCTGAGGCAAGGGAATCTCTTGAACCCAGGAGGCGGAGGTTGCGATGAGCCAAGATTGCACCACTGTACTCCAGCCTGGCGACAGAGCAAGACTTCATCTCAAACAAACAAATAAAAAAAAACAAAAAAAACCATGGCCTGCTCCTGAAAAGCCAATTATTATTTGAGGGGGGAAAACTATGCTATATTAAACACGAGCACAGAATGAGATAGAATGCGAAATATGCAGGAAATTTATAGGCAAAACATGGGACTTCAAAACAAAACAAAACAAAAATTCCCTTGCTCTTGCCCCGAGGCCACCTCTGTGATACCTGGGAGAAGTTCACTCAGCTTCACCACTCAGGGCCCATAATGGTGGAAAGTTAAGGAAGCAGGATTGTGAATAGCAACGGGAAAGTCTGATTCTGAACTCCAGTGCTGAGAGGCTGATGTGGGGAAGGGATTGTGAGTGGAGGTCTCCTTTATTAAATTACTACCTGGGGAAAGTCTTCCCTAGACTCATGCCTTGCGTCAGGGACTCTTCTGCCCAGAGCACCAAGCATGAGTCTGGCTTTGGAATTAGAGGCCAGAATTCAGATCTTGGCTCTATCTCATACAACTGTGTGACATTAGCAAGTTCTTCTTCATCTCTAAATGGGAACACGTGGCTCACAGGTTGTTATGAGGATTATTTGTATAATGTTTGCTATGGTTTGAATGTTCGTCTTCTCCAAAGTTCATGTTGAAATTTAATTTCCAATGTGGCAGTATTGAGAGGTGGGGCCTTTAAGAGGCCATTGGGTCCTGAGGACTCTGGCCTTGTGAATGGGTTAATCCATTCATGGACCAGTGGGTTATCATGGGAGGGGACTGGTGGCTTTATAAGAAGAGGAAGTGAGATCTGAGCTAACACGTTCAGCCCCCTCACCATGTGATGCCCTGCACCGCATTGGGACTCTCAGGAGAGTCACCACCAGCCGGAAGGGCCTCACCAGATGCAGTCCCTCAACCTTGGACTTCTCACCCTCTATAACAGTAAGAAATAAATTTCTTTTCTCTATAAGTTACCCAGCTTCTGGTATCCTGTTACAAGCATCAGAACATGGACTAAGTGTTTATGAGAGCATCACTAGGAAAACTTTCTGCCAGTGGTTTTGAAAGCCTCATCCCAGCAGCATCAGCACCACCTGGGGAATGTGTTAGGAAGGCAAATTCTTGGAACCCCTCATCAGAGCTAGAGAGATCCAGAGTGGCCCAGCAACATCCCTGTGTTTGTAACTACTGCTTTATGTTAACCTAAGGAACAGTATTAAGAAGAGAAACTTGGAGTATCTGGAGCTATTTCTTCTTCTTAAGGGGGACCTTAAGCAGACAGATTTTGGGTCTGTCAAGTCAGTTTCACTTTCCTGAGGCAGGACAACATTACAGGGAAGCTGGAGGCCCATGCCTGCCAGAAAACTGTCATCATGCCACGCTCCTAAAATTGTCATGTTATGACTTATATTCCCTGCAGAGTTTTCCTTTCCTTCCAATCTGGATCTGCTTTTCATTCTCCCTCTATGACATTTTGTGCAAAGTATTCATCTAGAGGAGATGCAGAAGAGATAAGATTTTCCTACCATAAGCGGATGGACAAGAAACAAACCAAAAATCCATGAAGGTAAGAAAATGACAGCTCCATTAAGGCCAGCAGCCCATTCCCACACCAGAAACAGAACTGTCCGCGAAGAGGCACTGTAGAGGCCTGGTCCTAGAGCATGAGTATGGGGCTTGGGCAGGTCTAGAAAAAGACAGCTCTGTAAGAATGCCCAGGTACTGTGGTGATAGTGGTGTGCTATGTACGTGTGTGTGTTTTAACAATAACCACAACAAAACCACATTAGAGAGAAAACATTCAAGGTTGGAACGGTGTGTAAAATCATGCTCAGCTTGGTAAGTTCCTGTCGACTAGGAGGAACCTGAGGTCAGCCAACCCGCATCATTCTCCACTTTGGGAAGCGCTTGTATTCTCCCTCCCCTCTCTCTTCTGCCAACGCCTGATCTCCCATTCTCTAATTCTCCTTTCCTTCTCCTCTTCCCCTTTGTTTCCCATAACAACATAAACAGCGGTAGCTGTTTACTGAGAGTCTACTACCCATTCTACATTAATGCAATCCTCAGAATAATCTCTCAAGGTAAGTATTATTACACCTGGGACCAGGTTCCTTGCAGGAAACTGAGCCATCATTGAAACCCATGTCTGCCTCAATGCAAAGCCCATATTCCGCCATCCCACCCTGCATCTGTACTGCTTCTCAGACCTGCACAGATTATTAGTACCATCTCTAGATGGTAAACTGATGGAGGGTGGATTTACCAGTTCATTCCTGAAACCTAGGGTTGAGTTTAGGGAAGGCTCTAGGTAGCCAGTTGCCCCTCCTCCACCAGCTCCACAGAACCAGCAGTGTCCTAATGGGCAATCATGCAACAATGATTCAGCACTGTGGACAGCAGCATCCAGAGGTGCATACACCTCATGGCTGGCCCAGACAATATGCCCCTGGATGGCCTCCTCTACCCTAGAGTTGTCTAGAACCCAGTTTGAAAGAAACACTTCATTAATATTAGCTAACCATTACAATGTGACAGACGGTCCTAAACAGTTTTCATGAATTAGCTGGTTGACTCTTCATAACAACCCTATTAGGTGGATATAAATCTTATGCTCATTTTAAAGATGAGGAAACTGAAACACAAAGGTTAAGTAACTTGTCCTAGGTCATAGAGCTATTAATTAATGAATCTAGGATTCAAACCCAGACGCTCTGACTCTGGAGGCTGTTCACCACCATCACGTCATGTGACACAAAGTTAACGGGCAATGGCATACGGCAGTACTTGGCCTAAGAAAGTCAACAAGAAAATGCAAATAGACCTATGATAATTTTAAACATTGTCATTTGAATAAAGTACAACATTGAAATCATTTCACAGGGTGCTCATGAACCCCAGTTTCAGAAACACTACAGCTTGCTGGGGTTTGGAAACCAGAAAGGAAGAAAAGTTTCATTTTCTAAAGCAAATATAAGAAGGTGTTGTATGACCTGGAGCCTTTGGGTCTAATCTAAATCCTGGTATTTAGTAGCTCAGTGACTTTTTTTTTTTTTTTTCCTTTGAGATGGAGTCTCCATCTGTCACCCAGGCTGGAGTACAGTGACGTGATCTTGGCTCACTGCACCCTCCACCTCCTGGGTTCAAGCAATTCTCCCGCCTCAGCCTCCTGAGTAACTAAGACAACAGGCATGTGCCACTGCGACTGGCTAATTTTTTATATTTTTTGTAGAGCCAGGGTTTCACCATATTGGCCAGGCTGGTCTCAAACTCCTGACCTCGTGATCCACCCACCTTGGCCTAAGTGGTCATCAGTTCTACTCTACTCTCTATGCTTCAAGTTCCTCATTTGATAATAGTGATGAGTGGAGTAAGTAATACTGAAGCTTTTTTTTAAAATAGTGATTTCATTTTCCTTCCAGAAGTATTAGACATAAAGCCTTTACTCTTGCCACATGGTATCTGGTGCCATCATTTTAGGCTGGGGAATGCCTTTTGTTTTCATATTCATCTAAACCATACTCTATTGGATAGAAACAACAGTAAGATACTTTTGCCACCTATCAAATTGTTAACAATTTAAAAATAGTTAATATTCTTGTTGGCAAGAAAGGAAGGAAACAGAAACTCTCCAATGCTGCTGCTGTGGAAGTACATTAGCCAAGATAACGCTATATGCCAATAGCCTTAAAATGTACATTTCCATGAAATTTTACTTCTAGAAGTTTATCTTAAGAAAGCAACTATGGGCAGTAATAACGGCATTACTTTCACAATTACTACTATTATTTCTACAAAATCTCAACTCTCAGGACATTTGTAGCAGCACGGTTTATATTAGCAAAAAATCTGAACAATTTAAAGGCCACACAATACAGAATTGTTAAATACCTTTTAGTATGTGTATCTAAAATATCAAACTATACATATTTGCAGTAGGTGTTGAACTGTGCCAATCAGATCTCCCAGATGCTAGGGAGTGGTGCTGGCAGACAACTCTCACCTGTCAATTCTTTTCAGAAATTGCCTTAATTATAAAAAGCTTATAATCTGTTTTAGTTCTTTGCAAATTCTGGATAGATATGAACAGATACTTTACGAAAGAAGACATACATGAGGCCAACAAACATATGAAAAAATGTTCATCATCACTGGTCATCAGAGAAATGCAAATCAAAATTACATTGAGATACCATCTCAGGCCAGTTAGAATGGCGATCATTAAAAAAATCTGGAGACAACAGATGCTGGAGAGGATGTAGAGAAATAGGAACACTTTTACACTGTTGGTGGGAGTGTAAATTAGTTCAACCATTGTGGAAGACAGTGTGGCGATTCCTCAATGACCTAGAAATAGAAATTCCATTTGACCCAGCAATCCCATTACTGGGTATATATCCAAAGGATTATAAATCGTTCTACTATAAGGACACGTGCACACTTTATAGCACCATATTCAACTTTATAGCACCACATTCGAAAACCTAGATGAAATGGGAAATTCTGCAAAAATATAAGTGATCAAAAGTGACTCAAGAATTAGAAATGCCTGACTAGTTCAATAATAGATAAAATTGAATCAATATTAAAAAGTCTACTTGCCCCACCCTCCTGGCCCAGACAAGATTACAGGCAGTTTCAAGAGTCATCTAGAAACGGATAATTCTCCTCTTACATAAACTGTTCCAGAGCATAGAAAACGATGTTAAGTTACAGTTTATTAACTTAAAAGATGTTAAGTTACTGAACAAGGAAAATACAAACAAAAACAAATTATAGACCAACGTCATCTAAATAGGGTAAAACCTCAGGTAAAATAGTAAAATGTAGTATAGTATTAAAAGAACAATAAAGAAAGTTTGTTTCAGTAAGGCAAGACTGGGTTGATGTTATAAAACCTATCAATATGCTATGTCAACAGACTATAAGAGACATTCATATGACCACCTCAATATTCTCAATATAGGCAGAAAAAATTATCAAAATTCAACCCTCAAATATAATGAAAACCAAAAAACCTAACAAAACCTCTAAGCACATCGGAAAGTAAATGAAACATCCTTTAACTTCATAATGGCTATCCTCCAAAACCCCACAGCGAACTTCATATTTAAATGGTGAAATATTAGAAGCATTACCATTAAAATCAAGGACATGATAAGAATGCATGTTTGGACCTATACTATTCAACAATCTCAGTCTATGAGAGATCCCAGCCAATGCAATTAAATAAGAAAAAATCAGAGGTACATACATTGGAATAGAAAAGACAAATCTGTTATGATTTTTAAATGATATGATAGCATACCTAGAAAAACAAAGAGATCACATAAATATAAATTATTAAGGGATCTCAGCAAAGTGACTGATACAAAATCAATATTAAAAATTAGCTTTCCTTTACATTAGCAATAGCCAATTAAGAAGTACAGCATAATAGAAAAAAAATCTATTTCAAATTTTTAATAAAAAGTAGAATGGGCCAGGCATGGTGGCTCATGCCTATAATCCCAGTGCTTAGGGAGGCAAAGGTGAGAAGATTGCCTAAGCCTGGAGTTCAAGACCAGCCTGGGAAACAGGGCAAAACTCCACCTCTACAAAAAATTAAAAAAATCAGCGGGGTGTGGTGGTGTGTGCCTGTAGTCTCAGCTACTCAGGGGGCTGAGATGGGAGGATCCCTTGAGCTCATGAGAGAGATTGCAGTGGGCCAAGAATGTGCGACTGTATTCCAGCCTGGGTGACAGAGTGAGACCCTGTCTCAAAAAAAAAAAAAAAAAAAAAAAAAGGAGAATGTATGCTGGAGTGAATCTAACAATTGATGTGCAAGACCTTTGTGGAGAAAAATGGAGAGACCTATAGAAATTTACAGCAGGACAATAGGGAATCTTAATAAATTGATAAATGGATACATATTTTATTCATGGATAGGAAGGCTCCTTTTAGTTCTGGTATTTACTAGCTACGTGACTTTGGTAAAATTTTTGAAATCTTTGTCTATCTGAGCCCTAGTTTCCTCACATAAGTGATAATGGAATCTCCCTCATGGAGTTTTTGTGACTATTAGAACTAGTAGAAGTAAATGTCATTTTTAAAAACTCTCAAAATTACATGCAATATTTGTAGTGGTAAAAATATAATTATGTAACTGTAAAAAAGAGAGATGTGAAAGGATATACATGAAATTGTAATCATGGTTACTTCCGAGAAATACATAAAATTAGAAGTTGAGGTTTTGCTATCTGTAATGTTTGAATTCTTTTTTAAAAAGGGAATGTATGTACGTACATATGTATGTATGTATGTATGTATGTATTATTGTACTTACCCCCAGTTCTGGGGTCCATGTGCAGAAGAAGCAAGTTTGTTACATAGGTATACATGTGCCACGGTGGTTGGCTGCAGCCAGCATCCCATCATCTACATTAGGTATTTCTCCTAGTGCTATCCCTCCCAGTCCCCTCCTGCCCATATGTTCTCTTTGTCCCACTTATGAGCGAGAATATGAGGTGTTTTGTTTTCGTTTCTTATGTTAGTTTGCTGAGAATGATGGTTTCCAGCTTCATCCGTGTCCCTGCAAAGGACATGAACTCATCCTTTTTTATGGCTGCATAGTACTCCCTAAATAGACCAATAACAAGATCTGAAACTGAGGTCTACCAACCAAAAAAAGTCCAGGACCATATGGTTTCACAGCCGAAGGCTACCAGAAGTACAAAGAGGAGCTAGTACCATTCCTTCTGAAACTATTCCAAACAATAGAAAAAGAGGGACTCCTCCTAAATCATTTTTTGAGGCCAGCATCATCCTGATACCAAAACCTGGCAGAGACACAACTAAAAAGGAAAATTTCAGGCCAATATCCCTGATGAACATCGATGTGAAAATCCTCAATAAGATACCGGCAAACTGAATCCAATGAATTATTTATACCTTTCTTAAATTTAAAGGAAAGTTCTTATTTCTACCATCTTGGTCTGCTTCTATTTTTTTTTTCTGGCACAACTCAAATCAATCTTTTCAAAGTTCACCTATGGTGGTTAGAGATGGAGCCTTATGGAACCCTGACTTGAAGGCAGACAGCCAAGCAGTTACTGTATGGAGTATCTACGTGTACTATGTAGGAACATGTGTAATGTATGTGGGCTTATAGGATGAACAAAATGTATTATGTCTTTTCATTCTTTATGAGTATTATTTATATACATGTGAATTTTAGTGTCTGTGCACTATGTGTGAATGTATACCATTGTGAAATAAATGAATTACCTTCACTTAAAGTTCCCCATACCAGAATTATTTTGAGCGTTATAGAGGAATTTTCTACTTTGAACCTATTCTATCTTCTAGCTTATCCTTTCCTATAAAGTTGGTTAAAATAGGCCAGGCGTGATGGCTCATGTCTGTAATCCCTGCACTTTGGGAGGACCAGGTGGGTGGATCATGAGGTCAAGAGATTAAGACCATCCTGGTCAACATGGTGAAACCTTGTCTCTACTAAAAATACAAAAATTAGCCAGGCGTGATGTCACGTGCCTGTAGTCCCGACTACTTGAGAGGCTGAGGCAAGAGAATCACTTGAACCCGGGAGGGAAAGGTAGCAGTGAGCTGAGATCAAGCCACTGCACTTCAGCCTGGTGACAGAGCGAGACTCCATCTCAAAAAAAAAAAAAAAAGTTGGTTAAAATAGTGATGTTCAATAGACAATTATGCTTCTGCATTTACCAAGCTTTTAGTATGTTTAAAATACTCTGCTAAGGGTTATGGGGGAGGAGGTGCAAAGATAAATTAGGATTACCTTAGCCATCAGTAAACTTAGAGCCCACTGGGGATATCACAGAACTTCCATAAAAGCTATAGTACTGAGCTGTGTGTGCTAAGGGCTGTGGAGCTCAGAGAAAGGAGAGCTCAGCCAGCAATGCTGTTGACACGGTTGACTGAGAAGAAAGAGCAGAAAAGACTCCTGTTTACTAACTGTGTCTCACATGCCTCCACTGGAGAGCGGAACTACGGAAATAAAAACCATAAGAGTCCTAAATTGGGTCTAACTTTAAAATAGTTTTTTTCATACTATGAAATTATTTTTTTGTGTTTTCAATTTCAATAAAAAATACAGCTAATGGGTTCCTCAATTCAAACTAATTAGGAATGTGTTATTTCAGTTCCTTTGAATCTTCTAAAATAATGAGCCCAGATTCCTGAAGTATGTGTTGGGTTTGGGGGGTGGGTGGTATGCCAAGAGGCCGGTACACTGGGGCCTGTGAGATATTGAAGGCTTCTCCTCTGCTCCTCCTCTGTACCACTGGCTTCTGATGTGGAGCACAACGTGTCAGCAGTACCCGGAAATCTATATCTGCCAGGAAACAGAGAAGAGTATCACCCCAAGCTCCAACAAACCTGAGTCAGCATCTCGTCCATGACATTTCCTGTATTTGTGGTCTTGAGCATACTATTTATTCTACTTAATCTCTTGAGCCCAAGTTTCCTCATCTGGAAAATGGGAATAGTGGTATCACCTTACACAGTAGGATTAAAGATAATGAATATAGCTTTCCTGGCACAGTACCTGGCACATAGGTCTCCGCAGATGTTAATTCCCTTCCCTTCTTCTTTATCAGACACATGTAAATGTGCCAAGACTCCCTGACACCTTGATTGTCCTCATAAAATGGAGAAGGGGTCTAAAATGAGAGACAGTATGAATTTAGAGATGAAAAATCTTTGAGGAAGAGGATGGGAGGGAAAGAGGACACTTTCCAGTACCAGCTGTAAAAGACGAAATATTATAAATTTTCACCTTCACCTCTAGAAGCTGTTAATGAATAAATAAATCAATAACTATAAACTTCATGGCAATATCTGCTTGCAGGGGTGAGGAGTGGCTGGATGTGTGGGATTAATAACACTGGAGGGGTTGGGAGAAGACCTCAGAGTTAGTCATTTGGCTGAATGTGTTAAATAAATTACAACCCAATGGGAGGGGCTGGTTCCCTGGGTGAGTCACTTTGAACTAGGCAAAAACAGCCAACAGAAACCAGCCCCAACTAAAGAGAAAAAAAAAAAAAAAAAAGAAAAAATCATTTTATTTGATTGACGTTGTTTTGATCAGAGTGTGAAATCACATGCCGAGTTTAGCTTGGTCAGAAAGACACCCTGTTGCTGATGGAATCACATGCACGTATTCGTTCCTCTAACTGCTTACTAGGGGTAGCTTTTAAATATATAAATAATCTGCTCTCTAACTTATCTTCCTCCCACCCCTATCCCCAAAACTAAACAACTTTTTCAGTGAAGATGTCATTCTCCACATTTTCTGGGCTGGAGGCATTGGCTTTATTTACCTTCCGTCTCCTTCCCCTCTTTGAAATCTCAATACCAAATCAGACACCAACTCACCAAGTTTTGTCTGTTATCTTTCAGCTCTGCCCCTTTCTCTTCATTAACTTCCTTGTAACAGCACCTCCAGTTTCTGGCTAGCGGCTTCTCAATGGCCCTAGCACGTCTCTGGTCTCATAACTATCTTCTCACTCATTTCAGTCTGTTCTGCACATGAGACTTTACCAAACATCACAAGTTTCAATTATTTTCCAGGTCAAGAACTAAACTATCAGTTTGTGTTCATTGTCTTTTCCAAGTATTCCAGGTACTTTATCTCCTAGTCTAACTGGATCTCCCGCTAGTTTGGGGGGCAAGACCATGAAGGACCTGGGAATAAGGATGATGTGGTCATCATTCATTTTGCTGACAGTTGGCGTTCTGGGATGACAAGGAGGCAGATGACATCATTATCTGGCTCTAGATTTCTGGACCGTGATTTATCCTATGCTGGAAGGGCAAGTTCATGTCTGGTCATGAAGGACTTGTATCTACTAAGCATGGGGGACGTGTATTTACTACAGGGTGATGAGTAAGAGGCTCCAAGAGGTCGGATAAGCCCGGTGCGGTGGTTCACGCCTGTAATCCCAGCACTTTGGGAGGCTGAGGAGGGTGGATCACCTGAGGTCAGGAGTTCAAGACCACCCTGATCAACATGGAGAAACCCCGTCTCTATTAAAAATACAAAATTAGCCGGGCGTGGTGGCTCATGCCTGCAATCCCAGCTATTTGGGAGGCTGAGGCAGGAAAATTGCTTGAATCTGGGAGGCAGAGGTTGCAGGTGAGCGGAGATCACGTCATTGCACTCCAACCTGGGCAACAAGAGCGAAACTCCGTCTCAAAAACATAAAAATAAATAAAATAAAATAAAAGAGCTGGGATAGAGCCAGATGCAGTGGTACATGCGGGCCATCCTAGCTACTTGAGAGGCTGAGGAAGGAGGATGGCTTGAGCCCATGAGTTCAAGACCAGCCTGGGCAATATAGTAAAACTCCCAACTCAGAAATAAAATAACAAAGAGCGGGGATAATACCATGAATCTAACCAGAAACTGGTGGTAAAACAAAGACAAACAAGACACGTATACATACATAATTATAAAGAATACTAAAAACTACATCGATGGGCTGATCAGTCCACACAGCAAGAGACGGATTTGTTACGGGAATTCACGATACTAAGGATAGAGCACCTAGAAGATATCATGAGTGAGCAGAATATGGTAAAGAACACATGTGATCTCACTGTGAGCATTTTCTACAGGCTGTTTGGCCACAGGAAGAAATGGAGGGTACATTCCCAGCCACGGTTATTCTGTCATAAGGGAAGATAGAGCAGTACAAGTGGTCTTGTGCTGGCTAAACACTTGCAAAAAGCCTTTTTTTCAGCTAAAAATAGAGCATCAGACAACTCTCTTCATTTCCCTTGTTGACATGGAATAAAGAAGCTTAGCTGGATACACTCCTCTGTCTCTCATTGTTTATATTTTGTTTTTTAATTTAATTTTTTTTTTTTTCTCCATGTCCCTCATTCTGACCAAGAGGAAGACCTTGCTTAGCAAAGCAAGTAGAAGAGACATATTAAGAGAAGGAAGCCACTCCAACTCAGAGGTCATGACTGTCAGTGAGGAGAAGGCTGGCAGTAATACATAGCCAAGAAGTCTAGATTTAGGCAGTTCAAAAAGTTAAAAAGAAGATAGCATGATTATATGAGATTCTGAAATAGAGGCAGACTGCAGTTTTCCAAAATAGGGAAGCATTCAAAAATCATTCCAATAAAAAGGAAAAAGAAATAGTTTTTTAAAAATATGTGTCTGCAGACTCACCCGTGGATTCCCATTTGAAAAAGACACTTAGAAAAAAAAGGAAAAGAAAGGCACACAGACCAAGGAACATACAGAAAGATGGCACAAGCTTAAACATAAAAATTACAATGTGATAAAAATGGCTGAAAGTGATCTGAAATACCAAATGACAATAACAACAAAAAACCCACTATGGGCCAAAAAAGGCTGGAGGAATTCTGGGAAGTGGGCCAATTCATTTTAGACCAATAAAAGCTAAGAACAGCTTAGTCTGTCACTTGGGAACGAGGATTACCAGAACTTCATGGAGGCTGCTGGACCACTTTCGATGCTCTTTGAAGAATTTTGGAGAACAACAAAAAGCCAAAGGACCAGAAACAAGCATATCTAATCAATCCTTCTTTGTTTCTTGGTTTCTTTCTTTGTTTCTTTCTTTCTTTGTTTCTTTCCTCTCTTTCTTTCTTTCTTTCCTTCTTTCCTTCTCTCTCTCTCTCTCTCTCTCTGAGATGAAGTCTCACTCTGTCACCCAGGCTGGAGTGCAGTGGCACAGTCTTGGCTCACTGCAACCTCTGCCTCCCAGGCTGAAGCGATTCTCCCACCTCGGCCTCCCGAGTAGCTAGGACAACAGCTGTGAACCACTACATCTTGCTTTTTTTTTTTTTTTGTATTTTTGGTAGAGACAGGGATTCACCACGTTGCCTAGGATGGTCTCAATCTTCTGAGTTTAAACAGTCCACCTGCCTCCCCAAGTGCTGGGATTACGGACGTGAGCCACTGCACCTGGCCTATCTTATTTTCATTATCAAAAAAGTGGAAGAAAATATGTTCCACAAACTATCAACAGTGTGAGCATGATACTAGTCTTAGTTAGGAATCTGAATCATATTTTTAAATGATTTAAAAATAAAAATCATATGTCATCTCACTATCCAACTATAATGACAATTAACATTTTGCTTTAAGTTCTTTCTAGAATTTATCCATATACATATATGTAGGCATTTCTTTAAAAAATTTCAAATTTGTTTTAGCTCTTTTTTTTCATTTAGCAGTATATGGTGACCACTATTTGGTGTTATTAAACATTTCTCTACATACAATACTGTTACCCTGGTTACCTAGTATTTTATTGTAAACAGACATAATTTATTGACAGTCCCCTCTGCTGTTGTTTATTTATTTATTTATTTATTTATTTTTGAGACGGAGCTTTGCTCTTGTTACCCAGGCTGGACTGCAATGGCGCGATCTTGGCTCACCGCAACCTCCGCCTCCTGGGTTCAGGCAATTCTCCTGCCTCAGCCTCCTGAGCAGCTGGGATTACGGGCATGTGCCACATGCCCAGTTAATTTTTTGTATTTTTAGTAGAGACAGGGTTTCACCATGTTGACCAGGATGGTCTCGATCTTTTGACCTTGTGACCCACCCGCCTCAGCCTCCCAAAGTGCTGGGATCACAGGGGTGAGCCACTGCACCCGGCTTGTTATTTTTAAAATCCATTTCTTGCAAACCAAAACCACAGTGAGATGCCATCTCACACCAGTCAGAATGGTTATGATTAAAAAGTTTAAAAAAAAAAACAGATACTGGTAAGATTGTGGAGAAAATGGAATACTTATACACTGTTGTTGGGAGTTTAAATTAGTACAACCATTGTGGAAAGCAGTATGCTGATTCTTTAAAGAACTAAAAGAAGAACGATCATTTGACCCAGCAATCCCATTACTGGGAATATACCCAGAGGAATAGAAATCATTTGACCATAAAGACATGTGTACAAATGTTCATTGCAGCACTATTCACAATAGCAAAGACATGGAATCAACATAAATGCCTATCAGTGAAGATTGGATAAAGAAAATGTGGTACACGTACACCATGGAATACTATGCAGCCATAAAAAAGAATGAGATCATTATCCTTAGCAAAGTAATGCAGGAACAGAAAATCAAATGCTGCATGTTCTCACTTACAAGTGGGAGCTAAATGATAAGAACTTAAAGAACTTATCAACACAAAGGAAACAACAGACACTGGGGTCTACTTGAGGCTGAAGGGTGGGAGCAAGGAGAGGAGCAGAAAAGATAACTACTGGGCTTAATACCTGGGTGATGAAATAATCTGTACAACAACCCCCCGTGTCACAAGTTTACCTATGTAACAAACCTTCACATATAACCCCGAACCTAAAATAAAAGTTAAAAAATAAATAAGTAAATGAAATTCATTTCTAACAGTTAGAAACTATGATTTTTACTATTTTTGCTCTGAGGAACTTGCTGAGGTTTTATCTATAACCTGATGCACAACTAATTTTTACAAATGTTCCACGAGCCCTAGAAAAGATATTTTATTATGTGTTTTGGGTATTATGCAGCATATAATTTTTTCAGTAGTATTCATTATATTACATAATTCCCATATTTATAATATGTTTTGTTTGTTTACTTGACATGTGAAAGCCTGAGAGTGGTATTTTGAAATCTTCCACCGCTACTGTGTTTTCATCAGTTTGGGGTGCAATATTAATTGATGTGTATATTTCCATGACCATTCACTGCTTATATTTATATATACTGTGTATATTTCCATGACATTCTTTCACTTCGAATTTGATTCTTCACTTACAGAAAACAACCCTCATTGTATTATTCAATGATATTTGTCATAAATTATATCATCTTATATCAATATCATGACTTCTGCTCTAATTTTTGTTGCATCTTCCTGCTATACCTTTTCTTGGCATTTTAATTTTTGCACAACACTTTGTTTTAAGGGTGCCTAGGGTAAACAACATAAGGCTGAATTTTCATTTTTGATACAATATGAAGACTTTTACTAAACATGAGTGATTGGCCGGGCACGGTGGCTCATGCCTGTAATCCCAGCACTTTGGGAGGTGGAGGTGGATGGATCACCTGAGGTTGGGAGTTCGAGACCAGCCTGACCAATATGGTGAAACCTTGTCTCTACTAAACATACAAAAATTAGCCGGGCGTGGTGGTGCATGCCTGTGATCCCAGCTACTGGGGAGACTGAGGCAGGAGAATCACTTGAACCCAGGAGTTGGAGGTTGCAGTAAGCCAGGATCACTCTAACCTGGGCAACAAGAGTGAAATTCCATCTCAAAAAATAAAAATAAAAATAAATAAAAATGAGTGATTTAGTCACTTATGTTAACTGTTATAATTGAGGTTTTTGGTGTCAGCATTTTCATGCTGCATTTTACTACCATTTCGATGCTTCCTTGCTGTCTCCTTTGTTTAAGTAATACTTAGTTTGCTACATAGAGTTTGTTTCCTTAGACCCCTTCATGCAGAAGATGGGCTATTGAAAATTCTATACCTATTATCTTCTAAATTTAAGCGTCAGGATTGAAATGACTCTCTCATAATTGAACCAAGGAATTCAGAATATTTTTTTTCACTGTCTTATCCTTTCAGACAAACACCAATCTTTTCTGGCTTTAAAAATTATATCTGGGGTTTTAGATCCAAATTTAAATCAGAATTTTTTGTATCAGTGCATATCTGCTGTTTGAATATATTTTACTTTTGCATACAGTTTTAAAACTTGATGTCTAATTATTAGTTAGATATCTTTTTTAATTGGCTTCAGTACCAGTTACCTATCTTTTATGCTTTCGCTTCCCCTTCACATGCTTGGTTTGACTTTTGATAGAAAACTCTGCTCATTAATTCCAGCTAGTGAATTTTAATTCTGCGGTTGTACTTCAATTTCCTTGCAGTCCGTCCATATTTCATTCATATCTTTGAATCCCATTTTTCATTTTCATCTCAGCCTTATTCTTATTCTCTTTTGATCTGTAAAGACCATGCTTTCTAGTGCCCTCTTATGTGGATTCTAGTCTACTAAAATATTCTTTTAGGCCCAGCTGAAATATCTCATTTTCATTTCATACGATATTATTTACTCCCTTATTTTACAGTTCCCTTCATTCCTGTATGTTCTACTCTATTCATTCTTAAAGAAGGAAGCATTCTGTAAACTTGGTGCTTGTCAAATAACA
Source organism: Sapajus apella (assembly GCF_009761245.1). Lineage (NCBI taxonomy): Eukaryota > Metazoa > Chordata > Mammalia > Primates > Cebidae > Sapajus > Sapajus apella. Next base: position 15,183,996 of record NW_022436978.1, on the reverse strand, counting down.
AGACTTTTTGGTCTTGTTCTCACTGAATGCTGAAATCAATAATGGTGAGTTAATGTACACAGGTCTGAGACTTACACCAAATTTCAAGAATAGATTATCCTAGAGTAACTACACTTCAGTTTTATTTGCCTCTTACACTCAGAACAAGTTCTACATTTTTTGAAATATATCATGAATTTTTTTTAAAACAGGATCAAAATATGTCAATATTTCATAAACATTTTAATAGATATATATTATTTTATTTTTAAAATGTAAAGTCCCATATATGTCCATTCCATCAAGTTCCTTACAGCCTCAACATTTTTATACACTAATTTCTTTTTGGCACCCAATTTGTTGAAGATTGATAGACATATATTAAAGTCTCCCTCTGCAATTGTGTTTTGAGAATTTTATTTTATATATGTTGATGTTTGTCATTCAGAATAAAATATTCATGAATGTTATGTCTTCTAAAGAATTCTTTTAGCCCCATTTAATGATTTTTTTGTATTAAATTATACTTTTAGCCACAGTTTAATACTAATATCACCCTCCCTTCTTTTTGTTCGTACTTTCCCAATATATCTGTCCCCTTTCGTTTTTGATCTCCTTTCTGTCCCATTTTGTTTAAAACAGCATATATTTAGAATTGGGTTTTGCCCAATGCATGTTTGTCTTTTAATAGAAATGATTAAACCATTCACACTCAATGTGATATGTTTGACCTGACTTCTAACATCTTATTTTATACTTTTTATATTAATGAAGATTATTCACCCACAGCTTTGATATCACATCTTTACCATTCCCAAGCTTTAATGTTAATTTCTCTGTTGACCAAAATAGTTTGATTAAATACGTTTTTTAGTAGAGGATTTCAGTGGCCTACTTGCTGGATGCTTTTGTCTGAGAATATCTTTCTTTCTTCTGTGCAAATTACTGAATACAGAATTCTGGCTCATAATCTTTTTTTTTTTTTCTTTTTTGAGATTAGGGTCTCACCATTGTTCAGGCTGGAATGCAGTGCTGTGATCACGGCTCACTGCAGTCTCCACCTCTGTGGCTCAGGTGATCCTTCCACCTCAGCCTCCCGAGTAGCTGGGACTACAGGTTGAGCATCACCATTCCCGGATAATTTTTGTATTTTTAGTAGAGATGGGGTTTTGCCATGTTGTCCAGGCTGGTCTTGAACTCCTGGGCTCAAGTGATCTGTCTGCCTCAGCCTCCCAAAGTGCTTGGTTAATAGATATGAGCCATGGTGCTGGTCAGCTCATTATCTTATTACCTCAAAATTCCATAGTCATACCTCAACTTCTTTCTGATATTTAGTGTTGCAGACTGTCTGACACTTGCTTGTTTTTTCTTTGAAAATAAAACATTGTTTTTCTGTCTTCATACAAACAGATCTTTTTCTTATAATTAATAATTTCACCAGAATATACTTTTAACTTTCCCTGCTACACACGAACTATTTTGGACTAATGTCAGGAAAATATATATACATTTTAATTTAAAAAAATTTTAAATTTAAGTTCCAGGATACATGTGGAGAATGTGCAGGTTTGTTACATAGGTATACATGGGCCATAGTAAATTAAAGGTTTTTTTTGTTTTTAATTACAGACAGGTCTCACTCTGTCACTCAGGCTGGAGTACCATGTCACCATCTTGGTTTACTACGGCCTTGAAGCTTCAGGGTTTAAGCAATCCTCCTGTCTCAGCTGTCCATATTTTTTTTTATTACAACATATCCTGTTTTTTCTTTTCCTGAAAAGTTCTGTATTTATATGTTTAATGTGTTGAATAGTAGCCTCCATTTCCCCTCATTATTCCATTTTTATGTTTTTTGTCAGAGTTGTGAGAACTCATCTTTAGCTTTCTGCATTGTTCCAGTGTTTGTGCTTCCACTGCATGATTTTAATTCTGCAAAGTATTTTTTATTTCAAAGCAGGGAAAGTTTCACAATCTCAGATTGCTCTCTTTCAGATCGCTCCATTTTGATAGTTTCTGCTATATCCTCTCAAATCTCTATAAATATAACTTGGAGATTTTTAAGTTTATGTTCCCTTTTTTTTTGAGCATCTATTTTAAAGGGTGACATTAGCTTTGCATTCTTAGATGTCTCCCTTCTTTGGAACTGCTAGATATTGTTTTCATGAGCTTCACTAAGAGTGAGTCCCATGGCCCCAGCACGAGGCACAGCTGTGAGGCCACTGGACGCATTTGATTGAGATGTTTCCCATCACCTGCCTACCTAGCGTTCCTATAGCTCTTGCCACATTTTAAAGCTTTTTTTACGTGGTAAAATATATATAACATAAAAGTTGCCATTTCACCATTTTTAAGTGTACAGTTCAATGTCATTAAGTACATTTACATTGCTGTGCAACCATCACCACCATCCATCCACAGAAACCTCCCCCCTTTGTTTTGAGACTAGGGTCTCACTTGTTGTCCAGGCTGAAGTGCAGTGGTGCAATCACAGCTCACTGAAACCTCCACCTTCCAGGTTCAAGCGATTCTCATGTCCCAGCCTCTTGAGTAGCTGGGATACAGGTGTGTGTATTTTTTTTTTTTTTGTATATATTTTTTTTAAGTAGAGATGGAATTTCATCATGTTGGCCAGGCTGGTCTTGAACTCCTGAGCTCAGGAGATCCACCTGCCTTGGCCTCCCAAATTGTTGGGATTACAGGCATGAACCACCATGCCCAGCCTTCCATGAACTTTTTCATGTTGCAAAACAAACTCTATGGCATTAAATGATAACTACCCATTCTTTCCCACCACCACACCTTGGCAGCTATCATTCTACTTTCTAGCTCTATGAATTTGAATACTGTAAGTACCTCATATGAGTAGAATGTGCGGTATTTTCTCTTTTGTGACTGGATTATTTCATTTAGTGTAATGTTTTCAAGGTTGCATGTTGCAGTATGTGTCAGAATTTCATTCACATTTAAGGCTGAATAATATTTAATTGTATGTATTTTCATTTTGTTTATCCAATCACCCATAAAAGAACATTTGGGTTGCTTTTACCTCTTAGCTATTGTGAATAATGCTGTTATAAACATGGATGTACAAATACTGTTTTATGTTCCTGATTTCAATTTTGGGGAGTATATGCCCAGAAGTGTGATTCCTGGATCATACAGTGATTCTATTTTTAATTTTTTGAGGACCCACTATACTGTTTTCCACAGTGGTTGTACCACTTTACATTCTCATCAGCAGTGTACAAGAATTTCAATTGCTCTACATCCTTGTCAACACTTGCTGTTCTCCGTTCTTTTAAATTATAAGTATAAAATACCTATCCTAATGGGTAAAAAACCATCTCATTGTGGTTTTGACTTACATTTCCCTGATGATTCGTGATGCTGAGCTTCTTTTCATGTGTTTATTTGCTATTCATACATCTTTTTAAGAGAAATGTCTTTCAAGTTCCTTATCAATTTTTGAATTGTGTTTTTTTCTTGCTGTTGTTGAGGTTTGTGAGTTCTCTATGTATTCTGAAGTTTAATTTTATATCAGATATGGGGTTTTCAAACATTTATTCCATTCTGTGCAGCCTCTGATGCTTTACCTTTGGAGATGTTAATGGAATTCTTTTCTCTCCATTCTGGTGACTTTTGGGTTGGTTGGTCTTGCCCTCAATCACTGTTGTGAACACTCTTTATTATGGAATGTTTTCAAAATGTCTGACATGTGGATTATATTGGTATCCTTTTCTAGTTGTAAGTACCATAACGAGTATTCCCAAATATTTGTATATTAATTTGATTATTTCAATAAAAAGTATGGAAGGTAAGAGTTAAATGTGTATGCCTCATTTTCCATTTTTAAGGCCTTATTTCTTGAAGGTGGTATCCCTGCATCATAATTACCCTAATTACTGGTTAAAAATGCTGGTTCAAGGCCCTGTTCCTACACCTCTGGCTTAGTCTGTGAGGGGAGAGCCTTAGGATCCACATTTCATTACAAAATAAATCTCTAGGAAGTTCTAATGTAATTGAAAATTAGAGAACTGCTGGATCGAGTGGTGACTTGTGAGCAGTTAAAAGAGAAGGAAATGATCCCTTGGAACTAACCAAGGCTCAAGAAGAAGTCATGGCAGGTAATTCTTACATCTTCTTGACAGGTACATTAGTTATGTAACTCAGAGAAATGTGGTAGACAGTAGTGGATGTAGGTGTAGGAGACTTGATAAAGTTTTCATCAGCCTTGCAGGTGTGAAGGAGAAATACCCACTGAATACAAAAATCGGGATTCCATGCAAGCAAGACCATGGTTGGTGTGCAGATCCAGTTTAGGTTCTGACACCTTAAAGTGGTTTTTAGAGAAGCTGTAATGCACACATAGGAGATTTTCCAGAGGAGCTAAGGAATTAAAAGTTCTGTAATTTGAGAAGTCACTGAATTTTCTGTTCTTGGTTCTTAACTCTTCTGAACATTGGTATAGTTGGTAGCACTAGGAGACCTTTAAAAAGTACTGAGGTCAAAGCTCTGACCCCAGACCAATTAGGTTAGCATCTCTGGGAGTGAGACCCACAATTGCTATTTTTTTCAATGCCCTCCAGGCAATGTTAATGCTTAAACAGAGTCGAGAACCACCGGCTTAGAGAGAAAGACCATGTTTACAAATTTGTGAGCTCTAATGCGGAAGTTGAGCGTAAGTGTTTCTATAAAATACGGTCCTGCTTGATCATTCACGTGGCAGAAGTGGACACTGGTCTGAGTCAATAAATGGCTACTAGGACAGCTCGGGTGCCAAGCCCAGATTCTCAATGCTATGACACGTTTCTTCTCCTTACTAGACAGGCAGGGACTGCCTTGACATGGATCTTTCAGATACTGGCAATACATTGATCAAGATACATGAAAATCGACTCTCTCCGATCTCATGAGTTTTCACAGTTTCACCCACCACTTGCACTGAGGACTTCCTTATCTGGGCCTCCAGCCACGGAGCTCATCTATCCAATTACATCTCCATCTGGATCTCTCACTGAAACCTCAAGTTAACATGCCCTGAACTGAACTCATTATCTAACCCCACTCCTGCTCCTGTTCCTCTATTTTCTTGGTCAATGAAACCACTATCCTCCCAGGTGAAGGAGCCTGGTGGCCACCTTTGGCTTCTCTGCCTCCGTCAGCCCCCTCACATACACTCAGCTCCAAGTTCTTTCCGGGTTCTGCCCCCACTCCACCTGTACTGCCATTGCTGTAGCCTTCATCTCCCTGGAACTCCCTCAAAAGCCTCTCAAGGGTAGCCCTACTTTCCATCTTCTCTCCTTCCAACACAGCAGCCTGAGGGATTGCTCTAATGTTAAAACATGACCACATCAGTCCCCACTTAGGAGTTCTCAGTGCCTCTCCCCTCATCACTAGCTACAAGAAAAAAATATCCACACTTTAATATGACAAATGGGACACCCTATGGCCCAGCTCCTGCCCACATTTCCAGACTCATCTTCCATAACTTCCTACCTCACAGTTTTTGCTCCAGCAACACTGAAGTATAGACCACAAGAACTGCCTTTGCTTACTTACATGGTTCCCTTTACCTAGAATTTATTACCCTCACTCCTTCACTTAACTTCACACATCCTTTAAATTTCAGTTCAAGCTCATCTACTCCAGAGAGTATTACCGGATTTCCCAGGTCCAATACCTTCTTCCCAGGCTGGGAACCTGACCCTCCCCTGACTCTCATCTAAAGATTGACTCTAGCTGGGAGTGGTGGCTCATTCCTGTAATCCCAGCACTTTGGGAGGCCGAGGAGGGTGGATGACCTGAGGTCAGGAGTTCAAGATCAGCCTCATCAACAGGGTGCACCCCCCGTCTCTACTAAAAATACAAAAATTAGCCAGGTGTGGTGGTACATGTCTGTAATGCCAGCTACTTGGGAGGCTGAGGCAGGAGAACTACTTGAACTTCGGAGGTGGAGGCTGCAGTGAGCCGAGATTGCACCATTGTTCTCCAGCCTGGGCAACACAGCAAGACTCCATTTCAAAAAAAAGAAAAGAAAAAAAAAAAAAAAAGATTGACTCTGTTCCACTCAGCTCTTGGAAACCCAGTTGGTCCTATCACCAGAAATGAGTCCTATGACCATCATGGAGTGGGTGCTCAACATATATTTACTGATTGAATACTGGTTAAATGATGGGAGCAGCCTCAGGAGAGCATTGCTATGTTCACATAATTTAGGGATTAAAGAACAGTGTGGACTTTGGGGTACAATGGAACTTTTTCCCCTATAGGAACAAATACATGGCTACTGGCTTCCTAATAGTTGAGAAAGTTCACTTTGTGATCATCCAGGTCTGCTCGACATGCTGGCAGGAGAAAAGGGAAGAGACTGACTTCTGCCAGTGAATATTTTTATACCAGGTTCTGGGGATCAGGAATAGCATTGTTGATGAGACCTTAGGATGGGGAGTTTGGGCGGCTGGATGAGAGTGTACCCATTTTGTGTGGCTCCCAAGGAAGGGACACCCTGGTCTTCTGGGAGTTGGAAAGAGCTTTCTCTGGCTTATTTACTTTAACTGCAAGGCAGGGGCACCAAGGGAGCTGGTGAAGTACTATGAACCACTGTTCTCAGAGCAGAGGGGTGGAGAAATGCAGTAGGAAATGGAAACATTTAGGTCAAAACATTTCCAGCATTTCAGCATCTAAGAATCAAAATGGCCTCACTGACCTCTGGCTACTTGGAACTTTCACACCAGATTAGCCACCAGCAAAGTAAAAACTTGGTTTCTGTGTAGACGACACTGTTTATGTCCCAGGAAAGGAGAAAACTTTCTATGCAAACCACACAGAAAGGAGTGATGGACCTGAATGATTAACTTGGCAGGCAAGTCTGGGTTTTGTCAGCTGTTGTGTAGCCATTGAGGTTTTCTCTTCCATCCCTTTTCTTGCCACAGCAGACTTTTCTAGATGCCTCCATTTTTCACTTGGAAAATGAGAGGCCTTAAGCTCTTTCTTTTCCCTAGCAAATCATGATTCCAGGAAAGAATCTTTAACTTTCACTGAAGCATCAGTGATTTAAGAGGTGAATTCCAAGAGGAGAAATGGATATTTTTGCAGGAAACAAAGGCTTAAGCTTCTTCAGAAAAGAAATTGAAAATAGGTGTCATGCCCTGGAGAAGGCACTGGTCAGAGTGGCAAGACCCTGGATCCTGTTCTGGCTGGTAACCCTAGGTAGGGCACTTCTATTGATAGAGGTTTCCTTATTTCTCAGGATGAAGGCTTAGAACGAGATGCTCTCTTGGCTCCTTCTCTGATCTCATTTTCCATGACGCTAGAAATTCTTAGATCTGCCCCAAATTAATATATATCTCTTATCCTAATTAAATAACATCCCAGAGTGTGGAGACAGTATGCAATTGAGGTAATCAGACCATGCTCCTTAATTTGTTCAGAATTACAGAGTAAAGAAGTCACTACCATCACCATCATCACCCTGCCCCTGACCACCCTTATCACTGTCACCATGGTCACCCCCACAACTATCACCACCACCATCAATACCATCACCAACACCACTGCCATCACCACTACCAGCACCACCACACCACTACCATCACCACGATCATCACCACCACTACCACTACCATCATGACTATCGCTACCGCCACCATCAACATCACTACCACCACCACGATCATCATCACCACCATTATTGTCACCCCCCCACTATCACCATCACCACCAGCACCACCAACACCATTACCATCACCATGATCACCACCACCACCAGGACTATTGCTACTACCACCACCATCAACACCACTACCACCACGTCATCACCACCACCATTATTGTCACCCCCACAACTACCATAACCACTATCACCACCACCATCACCTTACCACCATAACCCCCCACTACCACCATCACCACAGCCCCCATCATCACCCCTACCATCACATTCCTACATCACCAACTCGACCATCACTACCACCACCACTACAATAATCACCCCTACCACCACTACCACTATTACCACCACCACCACCAGCATCACCATCCTACAACCACCACCACCACCACCACTACTACCACCACCACCACCATCACCACCACCACCACCACTACCACCACCACCACCACCACCACCACTACCATCACCACCACCACCACTACCATTACCTTCATGAGAAATAAAGTGATACTTTTTAAAATGGGAAAATTTATAAAAATGCCTTAATTTGCGGGACTGATGTTAATTCCAGGAAACATTCCGGAATGAGATGTGGAATGAGGTTTTAGGATTGACACTATGATTTCAAAGAAACAACATGGGTTCACTGAAATTAGTTTACGCCAGACCAACAAAATTGCTTCTTTGACAAGATTATTTGACAGAAGATCAAAGAAATACCAGTAATGAAGAATATTTTACCTTTGTCAAGACCTTTGATAAGATTCCTCTAATAATGTTGAAAAAATGGAGAAATATGGGCTCGATGACAGTACAAAAAGTTGAATAATTTTTTAAGTAAGTGCTGTTTAATTATTGAATTAATATCTACGTTTAGGGAACATACAGTGGAATGCCTCAGAATCCTATAATGTTCATTATTTTTATTGATGACTTAGATGAAGAGGTCATGCTTATCATATTCAGGGATGGCAGGAAGCTGGCTGAAAGGGACAGTAAATACACTGGATGATAGAATCACAGACATATCTGGGCAAGTTGGCAAGATAGACAGAACTGAACAAGATAAAATGAGAAACAAGGCACAGTCTCTGTCTAGAGCGGCTGTGGGGGGTGTGCACTGTCTGGGGTGAAGGCAAGCAGATGCAGGTGAGCAGTGCGGTTCAAGAGCAAGTTTAAAAGAGAATTGGGTTACTTCAGTTGATATTAAGCTCAACAGGTGTCGATGGTATAGATTCTTAATTAGACCTTAACGAGTTTTAACAGAAATAGGAAATAGAATGAGGAGGTGGTAATTTCAGTCTTCTCGATGCTGATTAGGACTCCCTTGAAATTTTGCACTTTATTCTTTAAGAATAAAGAAATTAGAGAAAACTGGGACAAGAGTGATGATAATAACAGTGAGGCCACTGGAGCAAAAGGCCTGTGAGGTAGGGAGGAACCATGGAAAGGGCACAGGGCAGGGAGTTGAGAGCCAAGTTGCTCCATGAAGGGGCTGCGAGATCTTGAGAGCTGGTTCAGGACTCCCTGAGGGGAGGCACGGACTATGGTGGTTGACTGGTCTGCTCTCATAGGTTTTGGTCCTCCGGTCCGGCCACACTGTGGGTAGGTTCCTTTCTCCCTCCCTCACCCCTCCAGGGACAGGTTCTCTTGAGGCCATGAGCAAAATTTCCCACTCTTGATATGTCATTCAGAGTCACAAATGATACCCATCATTTCTCTTGGAAAGCTTTCAAAAGTGCCCTTTCCATGATTTCCCAAGAAGCCAAGATCATGGCAATCCTAATCGACATCACCACACACAGTAGTTATCAGTTATTCAGGCAGTAAAGCAAAAGGCCCAAGAGAAAAAGGGAAGACAAATAAATCACATGGACCTGAGTTTAAATCTCAGACTCTCCTAACAGCTTTGTGACCACAGTCAAATTGCTTAAACTTTCTGAGACTCCGATTCCTTATCGTGAGGTAGGATTAATACCAGGCATGTCGTGATGTGAATATGAGGTGAAGTCATGCATGTACAAAACATAGCACAATATGGGACACACAGTCAGTGCCCAGAAGGGCTATTGCCATTATCACCATAACACTGACTACCACCCTCCCTCCTTTGTCTTCTCCCTCATCTCTTCTGTGCTAGTGCAGAGGATACAGTGCAAAAGAAGACAGACACAGACACACACGTTGCTTGCACCAAGCTCACACTCTAGCAAAGTCCAGTTAAACTTTTTACAATGATGGAAATCTTCTATATGTGCATTCTCCAATATGGTAGCCAGAAGTCACATGCTGCATTTAAGCACTAGCAATGTGACTTGTGTGACTGAGGAACTGAATTTTAAATTTAATTTGTTATTTTATTTTATTTTTTGAGATGGAGGCTTGTTCTTTCCCCCAGCCTGGAGTGCAGTGGTGCCATCTTGGCTCACTGCAACCTTCTGCCTCCCAGGTTCAAGCTATTCTCCTGCCTCAGCCTCCTGAGTAGCTGGAATTAAAGGTGCGCACCACCAAGCCTGGCTAATTTTTGTGTTTTCAGTAGAGATGGGGTTTCACCATGTTGGTCAGGCTGGTCTCGAACTCTTGACATGATCTGCCTGCCTCGGCCTCCCAAAGTGCTAGGATTACAGGTGTGAGCCACCATGTCAGCCCATTTAATTTTAATGAACTAAAATTAAACATGGAAATAGTCACGTGTGGAAACAGAGCGCACAGCTCTAGACACCTTTCAGGTGCATTTCCGGGACTGACTAGCCTGAGCAGAATAAAGGTGCACTGAAAGAGAAAGGCACATAAAGCATCCAGTACAGGACCTAGAAAATTCTCTTATTTATTCATCCATCGCATTTAATTATTGATTATGGATTGGTACTATCTCAGGTGCTGGAGATACAGAAAAGAATTAGGCATGGTCTCTGCCTTCAGGGGGCTCACAGTTCGGCAGGAGAAATGCAAATAAGTGATTTCACCATAGCGAGGTAAGCTTATGCACAGGGTAGGGCTTCCCTGAAGGATGTTTCAGGACCTAAGCTGAATCTTGCATAAACTGATCTCAGAGCGGGAGCAACAACAGATTATATCCCAGGGCTACTAAACACACTGCTGAGGGCAGAGGTGGCTTGGAGATCAGCAAGGCTCTAGGAACAACTCGTAGCTAGGGCCAACTTGTTTTCTTCTAATCTGTGTGTGTGTGTGTGTGTGTGTGTGTGTGTGTGTGTGTGGTTTTGTATTGCCTGATTCAATCTCTCTTCTGCCAGCCACATTTTTTTTCCACCTGAGGACATTTTTTTAAAAAATGATGGGTATAACCTTATTTTTTATTTTTATTTTTTATTTTTGAGCTGGAGCCTCACTCTGTCACCTAGGCTGGAGTGCAGTCGTGTGATCTTAGCTCACTGCAACCTCCGCCTCCTGGGTTCAAGCAATTCTCCTGCCTGTCCTGAGTAGCTGGGATTACAGGCACCTGCCACCTATCTGGCTTTCTTTTTTATCTTTTTTTTTTTTTTGTATTTTTAGTAGATACAGGGTTTCACCATGTTAGCCAGGATGGTCTCGATCTCCTGACCTCGTGATCTGCTCACCTTGGCCTCCCAAAGTGCTGAATTGTAGGCATGAGCCACTGTACCCAGCTGGGCATAACCTTATTTTTAAATTGTTTTATTACTATTAATAGTTACTAGCCTTGATTTTTTTTTTTTTTTTTTTTTTTTGCCAGAGAAATGCTGTTATTTATAAAGTGAAATCAGCTCTCACTATGGTTTGGTTGTGGAATTCTGATACTTGTTACAAACAATTCTGTGACTGTGGCCAGTATGTGAAGAAGCTGTTGCTGATGAGTTAAGCTTGCTGAATCTGGCTGTGATCATGACGCACGTTCATAGGAGTGAGTGCTGTTATAATGACTTTATGGAGAAGTGGGATATTATACACATTTACATATCTTATATGATGGTTTCCTTTGTTCAAAGTTAGTATGTGACATTGGCTAGAGAATTCTACAGCTGATACTTTCTCACATAAAAATAGGTATAGCTTTATGTTGTATGGTTTCCATAATCACTCCTGAGTGTATAAAGCAGGGTGATATGTGTGATCCCTTCTTCTGTGAGACTGGAGAATGCTCATGTGATGTGGCTTGGTCGTGCACGGCCTTGGCCTATTTGAATTCCTAAAGGTCATCTGCTTTAGTTATGGCCGAGTTGCTTCTGGTTAATGGAATCATAAACTGGTGAACCCTTTTTGAAAAATGGCTTCTCATGTATATTGTGAGCCTGAAAACATTAATGTCCTTTGACCTAGTGATCTATTTCTAGGAATCTCTCCAAAGGAAGTAATGGGAAATGTGTGCAGTAAAGACTTTGCCAGAGTTATTTGTAGTTGCTGAAGACAGGAAGCAACTTAAATAACTGACAGTGTAATAACATACAGCCAGGAAACCAGTGTTCATGAAGGTCTTTTGCTACAACGCTAATTAAGAAAAAAAGCAGAGAAGCAATAGCTGCATGTTTGAGTCAGACAGCTTGGGTTTGAAGCCTGATTCTGCCACGTACTAGCTATGTAACTTGGGCAAATCACCTGCACTCTTAGAACCCTAGAAAAATGGGATTGATAATAATAATACTCACCTCAGATGGACTCCTGAGGATTAAAGGACATAATGAATATAAAATTTAACACCATGCAAAGTATACTTATTAGGCACCTAATAAATGCAGGCTCTCTGTGGATTGTGTGATTTCAAGGCATAAAAATAGATGGAAGGGAAATATGCCAGTATATTAACGTGTGGGATCAAGTGGTAGGATCTTGGGTGATTTATTTGATATTTGCATACTTTTCAACTTTCCAATTTTTTGGCAATGAACATGAATTACTTTTATACTCAAAGAGTACATCAGAATGATGTAATGCAATAAGATATATTTTAAAATCTTTAAAGTTTTACCACAAAGAAAGGGTACTTCCCTACCCTTTTCCCCCTTCTTTTTCAGGGGAGGAGGTGGGGCCAGCATCCACCAACTCCCATCAGTAGGAGAGGGGAGAGTTTCTGCCTTCTGGATTCTTTCCTCTCAGAGGCTCACACATGCACAGCCTGAGCCTCTGGGAGTGCCTGGGTTGGAGGGATCCTTGCCATCTGTTGATGGTGTTGCGTGGGGAGTTGGAGCGGTTGGGGGAGCTGGAACAGATGATCTTCGTAGTTACTCCCGTCTCTGAGAGTCTAGATTTCAAGACGCGCTGATGTTTACCATTTTCTCCCCATGTCTTGGTTGATCTGAACCAACCACTACATAAAACTCTAAGGTTTTATGTAGAAAAAAGACTCATCTGCTAGCTTCCCACCCCAAAACCCCTCCCAGAAAAATACCTGTAGTAATGCCTATAGTGCTGGAGGAAGATGTTAATGGTGATTGTCAAAAATGTCATAGATCAGGAGTACAGGGAAGTTAGCTTAGCTGCAGCCGCTTTATTTAAGGAGTAGAATTTATACTCGGACTGGAATCTCCAACAAATGTAGCCTTTTAACATGACAAACAGTTAAAGTCCCTTCCTAGGTTAGACACATGGCTGGAATGAGAGGGACATAAAGTATAACGCTTTGTGTGTCTGTGCCTGGCTTCGTGACCAACCTTGACATTTGCCCTCTATGATCTAATTTCCTTCATTGACAACCAGGATGCCCTGTGCCCTGTGCACCAGCAAGTGGCTCTGCCAGCTGTATTTTACAGACAGAGAATCACAAGCACCAAAATAACAAAGTTGATAACCCCATCCAGTCCAGAGGGACCGTTTCCATTCCTGTATCCTGACCGCTGTCTCTCATCATGACTCCCCGGGCGTTCAGCTCCAGATTCAAAGTGTCGTCCCCCAAAACCCCGAAATAAAGGAGTGACAAACAGCCCTCCCAGGCCCTCCTCCCCACAGAGAGGTCATCGTATGCAAATGAAGTCCGGGGAGGCAGCGGCGCAGCGCGGGAGAGCGCGCCCACGGGTTCACAGCGCTCCCGGGCCCCACTGCGGCGCAGCCACAAATCGCCTCGCGCTGCAGCAGACCCTCCGCCGCGGGGGGCGACGGGGGAAGGGATCTCGACCGCCGCCCTGAGTTTCGCAGCTGGATCACTCCCATCTGGGTGGTGGTTCTAGTTCTGGTCCCACGCTTTCCACTGCAGTGATGGCGGGGATGAGGGCAGCAAGTGAAATCACCTGTAGGGCTTTTTCGAACTCCACAGCCCCTTCCCCTAATTACAGTCCACTCCCTCAGACGAAGAAAATCTCAAAGCAGGCAAGGGCAGGTGGGCCGGTGGAGTCTGCGAAAGCCCCACAGGTGATTTCTGGGTACGCACCTCTCAAGACACAAACATACACACGGACGCATCTTGTGACTCCGAGACTACACACATCAACCTTAGATTCTCTTCCTGACCCTTCTCCCTGTATTCTCCGAGGCGTCTGTGTTCTCTTCAGCCTCCCTTTAAGTCGCCTTGCTCCGGGGCTTGGTGGCGTGCCCCCAAAGTCCTAGAACCCCGCGGGACGGCAGGAGGCTTTGGCGGCCAGATATTAGGAAAAGCAGCCCCCGCTTCTCCGACTGCCTGGAGCGCGAACTGGGTATCTAGTAGCCAAGGTAAGTCCAGAAGATGGAAATCCGACCAGTTGCTTCAGCAAACTGCCTGGAGCAAGGCCGCCCCCCACCCTCACAGCTTGGAGGTTTGAGGGGGCCTCCCAGTCGCAGAGAGAGCCGAGCCCCACCCTGTGCTTTCCCTAAGCCTGCACCCCTCGAGCGGGGCGCCCCTTCCTGCGGGGCTTTGCGGCAGGTGGAACTGGCGGGGTGGGCGCCCTGGCTTTGGCCGCAACCCTTTCCCTGGCCGCGGGACCGGCTCCCGCTTTGCCCTCCTTTTCCAAGTTGCTGCACCCGGCGGTCCCGGAGCCGGGACCCCCTCCGCCGCGCCGGCCGCCGTCTTACCTCAGTCGGCAACACTTGGTCGCGCGGTGGCCCGGGGCGCTCCTTCCTCGCGGTTTATTCCCTTACTTGGGAGGAAAGAGGAACCGAGAGACAGAAGGGGGACCGAAGCTGGCGTCTGGCCGTCTTCCCGCCCGCGCGGCCGTCTCGGGGGAGGGGGACGCAGCCCGAGTGGGCGCTGCGGCCGGCAGCGCCGGGGTCTTCACTTGTGCTCGGGGTTCCGCAGCTCCAAAGCCGTCTATCTCCGCGGCCCGCTACTACGGCACTGCGGCTCTGTGCCCTGCCCCTCGCAGCTTGGCAAGTCCGGCTGCCACTCTCACTGCGGAGCCCTGCCCCCGGGCGCTGAGCCCGCCCCCGCCACACACACCGGCGCGCGCGCGTACGCATGGCACACACACGCGCGCCCACACATGCACACGCGTGCGCACACACGAACGTGGGTCCGTCCGCTCCCTGGGAGCCTGACCCCCTTTGGTGCAACTTGGGCGAGGGCATCATCAGCACACTTCTTACTGACAGGGCTTCGGCTTGGGAGGAGGAGTTACAGGCTTAGGGGTGTGGAGAGGGTGCCGCAGTGATGGGTACCAGAGGCCCCCTGTCCCCGGAGGCGAAGGGCAACTGTTTGACAAACAAATACCGACTGGGCGTTTCCTTTTCTCAACTCGGGTCAAGGCTGCCTTAATATCCCGACCAAATGGAAGAACTAATAAAAATGTAGAATCAACAAGTTCTCTTCGTTTCCTAGGAACTCAGTATCTCTAGACTCCAAATTACTGGCCCTGTCCAGGGGGACATTTGTGACAACCTTGACCTCGGAGGCAGTGGATTGGTGGCCGTTCAACCTGAAAAGCTTTTCCTCTGGTAGCCATGGTGGAGACTGGCACAGCCTGCTTAGGTGGGCTCCGGGAGCGTTTAATTTCCATTCTCCTTTGCCTTTAGGTGACCTTGGACTGTATTCCTGCGAAGCAAATAGATCCCTTCCTTTTTAAAAAACGTAGATAAGCACAGAAAAGGGGCTGGGGTGGGGGGGGATAGGGGAGCCGCACTGGCCAAGGCACTGTGACTTGTTGCTTCTCTTTCCATGACGTGCGGCGTGTCCACGTCGGGGGTGATGGTGGTGGTGACACTATTTCAGGCATGTCACACAGCAGGATGACTTCTATTTCACACCACATTTAGAGTCATTAGGAGTTGAGACTGTCATCTGTAAAATATGTGGAGTTTACTCGCTTCCACAGCCGAGAATTCTTTTCTGCTGGCGGGCAGTGAAGGTCCCCAGGCCAGCACTGTAGCCAAGAAAAGCTTTCTGCAGAGTGTGGAGGTGCCGAAGGACTCTGGGTGTCTGAGCCTTTGGGGAAGAAGCCTCAAACGTGAAGGTCAGACAGCCCTGAGGACCCTGTTGGGTGGTGTCCATATTGGGCTATCTGCAGGCAGGCTGGTGAGACAGATGAGAAACAGCTGAGAGATCTCCTCAAGGTTCCACACGGTGATGAAGGCAGAGTTGATACCACAACCTGTGTGTGCAGCTTTTTATCCTCTGGGATTCACACCTGATTCTGTCACCCCCGGTCGGTTCTCAAGGTTCCCTTCAGCTAGACTGAAATCATCTTGGTGAGGGTGCCCTCCAAGTTCGTTTTTATCTTTTCTTGTTTCCTTTTCAGTCACTGACTCATTCATTTTACAAGTATTTGTTAAACTCTTACTCTGTCTTCAGGTGCTTCCCCTTAACTCCAGTCCTGGGTCTTACTTGGGAGGAAAGAGGAACTGAGAGACAGAAAGGGCTTACAACTGTCCTAATCCATGGAAGAGGAGAACCGTGGACACAGGTTTCTTGTGCGTATTTTCACTGTGCTAGGTCGCATGGATGTGGAAGACACAGTCCTTGCTTTTTTGACTGCAGGCTCTTTGGAGGAAAATGCACATACATGTCACAAGAAAAACATTCTGGCTGTCTATTCCCGACTCCTAAGGAAGGCTAAACAGAAGGAGACCCTGTGTTTGAGCATTGTAATGGACTTGGGGTACATGTTTGCAAGTAGCAGTTAGGACAACATTAAGTTGTTCTGCCTATTAGAAGAGGAAGGAAATGAGTTGAATGGAACAAACAGGGAAGACATGCAGAGACTGAGCGTGGAGCCTCAGCCTGGTTGAGAGCACACTGGGGAAGAGTAATGAGAGGGGAGGAACTCTGAGGACGGAGTTGCCAAGCAGGGATTTGGACAGGGGAGATGCTTGCAAAGATTGGTAAATAGTTTGCTGTGCGGTGGGCCATGGCAGTGCCTGGTCCGATGGAAGAAATAATTTGTAAAGCCAATATTGTTCACTGATTTCTTTGTGAATGAATTCCTTTGGGAGCTCAGGATGGAGCCACATGAAGCATCTGGGTTGCTGCAGGATGAGTTCAGAGAAGGTGTGTGGACTGAGTTACATGCTAATAACATGGAGGAAAAGGGTTGGAATAGAGGCTGAAGCAATGTGGAAGGCAAAGAGGGAGGGGTGGGAAGAAGCACCACGAACGATTAGTGCCAATGGAGGCATCATGGAGGAGGTAGGGTTTGGCATAGGGTTCTAAAGGGGAATAGAGATCCTTTGCAAAGATCAACAGGACAAGGGCAATCTAGGCTGGAAGAAAGCAAAAGCAGAAAAGTAAGACAATTCATGGTGAATTTTGGGCCTTCCCAGCAGAAGAAAGGAAGGCTGGGGCAGTATTGTGGGAGCCTCCAAATGCTCTTCCGGGAGCATAGACCTTGGGTTCCGTAGTGAGGAGCTATGGCAGGTGTGGATTTTTTGTTGTTTGTTTTTGACGGCAAATGAGCTGGGGAGCAAGCTGGGAAGGGTCTGATGCCAGCTTTCCCAAGATAGGCCTTCTCCATCAGAATGGAGCGCTGCGGGGAGAGAGTCCTTAGTGCTGCTCTCACGAGGAGCCAGGGCCCAGGTGGTTTATGTGGCTTGCTACACAGGGTACCCAGCTAAGGGGCTGAAACCCAACTCATGCCATACAACCTGGCAGGGCCGTGTCTGCCCAGAGTGAAGGATGACTTTTCTCTAATTTGCCTGGGCTGATGGAGGCCCTGCAACTGAGCTCTTTATTTGAGATGGCCGAAGCTACAATGAAACGTTTGCTGTATGTCCAAACATAAGATAAAGCAGAAATAGTCTTGAAGTCAGGACTATCTGTGAGTCTGAGCATGTCTCTGCTCTGTGGTGACACTCTGAGACTTACTGTAGGGTATAGAGGAGGATGCTTAGTTCCTCCCCTCAAAGATTTTGCAATTCGTGTCATTACAAAACAAATGCTCCAATGGTTAAGAAGCGATGAAAGTGTGGAATCATGTGCCAAATTGTACAGGGCAGATTCTCAGGGCTTGAGAAAGGAGACCTCCTCTGGGCTGAAAGAGTCAAGGCAGGCTTCATGGGGGAGGAGGGCTGGGTTTGGCAGTGGAGCGTGTAAGTGCTGGTTTTTATTCAGAGAAAAGACCTGTGAACAAGGGGCCACAGGAAAGGAAGCTGGGGGCATCTGAGCATGGATTTTTAGCCCCCACACTCACCCTAATGCCATTCCCAGTTGTAGCTCAAGCGCTGTGATGAGTCACTCTTGTTTCTGAGAGATGGGGCATTTTTGGATGTTTAACTAGTTCAACACTTTACATTCCCTGAGACTTCAATGTTGGCAGCTCACACTCACCATGTTGCTCTGGGAACACATCATCCAAGCCAGAAGCTGATGCCTGAGCTGCATTGCCAAGGCAAAGTGAGGGCTGAGTCAGGTACCTGTGTCTGGAAATTTCTAGTCCCACTGTCTCTGACAAGCTGGGTGAACAGCACTCGACACTTGGAGCATGGCTGAGTTCAGCAAGGTGGGCTGGGCTGGGGGGTTTCTGCTCGCCTTTTTAGGACTGACTTTTCTCATGTACAGAACACAAAGGATTGCACCAGATGATCTACAAGCTGTCTTCCACCTAATATTTTATGATCTCATAATTAATAGGATCTTTCCACTTTACCAAATAATGACAGGATGGGAACAGATACTAGCCAAGTCCTAACCTTCACTTTCTGCTTGCCTTTGCCTGTGAAGGCTGTGGTGGAGTGAGACTCTGAGACTCTGGGTTGGAAACAGGAGAAACAAGAGCTCCTGGTCACAGTTTCATCATGAACGGGCTTTGGGATCCAGCCCTGGGAATGCAGGCATTTAAGTTTTCTTATTAGTAAAATAAGAAGGCTGGAAATGGTCCCTACAGTCCTTTCTGGCACTCTGTTAAGTACTAGCCACTGGACAACTTTTAAGTACTGCCCCTTGCCTGAGTGGGGCCCCTCCACAAGGCAAGCTGGGAAAATTCTCACCATATCAACTGATAAGCTTGAAGAAAAGCACAACGAAGAAGCCACTGGGTTCAGAATAATAAATAGACCATTTTGAATTAGATGGAGTCAAAAGAGCTAGATCTGAGTCTCTAAGCCCCAAGTTTCTCTTCTGCAAAGTGGGGACAGTATTACATGCATCCCAGGGTGGGATTAAATGGAGACGCTTATTTGAAAGTATTTTAGAAGCGCTATGCAAAAATGTAAAATATGGTTGTAAAGATAGTCTGTTCCATTAAGGTTGTCTATTTTTTAAAGCCC
Source organism: Sapajus apella (assembly GCF_009761245.1). Lineage (NCBI taxonomy): Eukaryota > Metazoa > Chordata > Mammalia > Primates > Cebidae > Sapajus > Sapajus apella. Next base: position 15,164,771 of record NW_022436978.1, on the reverse strand, counting down.
AATTATTATACTACTTGCTAACGTGTCTGCTTCCTAAGAAACAGCAATTCAGGTTAGCAACTCTGTCTCCGCGTTCCTAAAGATAGTAATATTTTAACATGAAAGGAGCTGGTGGACTTTGGGACCACCAGAGTGTAAATCTGCCCCCCGCCTGGAATTCTGCAGTTTCATTGGAGTTGCTTGCAGTGGATTTCTCAGGAACTTTGATTGTGTTTACTTGACAATGAAGGAGACACCTACCCATCCAAGATCCTGCTTTGATGATTGCCTATCAGGAGACAGATGGTGGAAACGGGAAGGAGGTATGAGTGAGTAGGGAGCCAAAGAAGGAGGCTTTCTTCTTTCTGTTGTATTTTGGGCAAAGGATGTTAAGCTTTATGCTATAATGAGCTTGTAAAAAGGCTAATTTGGGTTCACTACATTACTCTAGGTCTGTTTTCTGCTATGTCTGGTCAGGAGACGCTGCCGTGGAATTCTTCACTGTTGTCCCTGGAGGGCAAACTTTTCACAGGGAACGCCGGGAAGAGCCACAGAGAGGAAAAGGTTCTAACTCCATAAATGACCATTCGCTTCAAAGTCTGCCCAGCCCACAAAACGTTTGAAAGGATCAGTCTATTTTTAGAAATCCTGGTCACTTCTTTATCTCCTGTTAATCAATTTTGGGGGATAAAATGTCACAACATGTTAGAAACTGAGGGAGCCCCAAGTGCTAGCATTTCCCTCTATCCGTTCTTCCTATTTGCTGCTGCCAGAGTAACTGCCAAGAGTTTAGACTTCAAAGCCCTCTCTTTGTTCAAATCCTTCAAAGCCTCAGATCCCTCATCCATAAAATGGACATAATCATAATTAGGCATAGGCTTTTATGGAAGATAGATGAAACATTTATAAATAGCCTGCAATAGGATTGGTCACACAGTAGGTTCTTAATCAATGGAGTTATTGTTATTACTGCCTTAATAAAGTAGAGAGTCCTTAAAATGGCATTCAGGACCCTCCATGAAGTCAAACTGGAAGGATAAACAAATATTGGTCCAAGCTCACTCATCCACTGGCCCTTCCGGTAAACTTCTCAAGGACATGGGCATGCATGCTCCCTGGCTTCGTCTTCCAAACACACCTTGCACCTGCCCTCCCCCATCCTGCTCAGGTTACTCCTACGGCTGGGAGAACTGCCTTTTTCTCTCTCTCTTTCTTGCTCCCTCTATAGTGCCTCTTAAATTCACCCAGTTGAAGTTAATTATCCTCTCTCCTGTACTTCCATTGAAACTTGTTTATAATTTATTCCAGTACTTACAACAGACTGCCTTGTATTACAATGACTTGTATATGCTTCATACCCATGGCCCCGCCCCATCCATGGAACAGCAATTTATCCTCCTTAGACAACATCTTAATTGTTTTCCTATCACCCACAGAGTATTGGAAATAGTAGGGAATCAATCATATCAAACTGAACTTAAAGAAGACAACTACATGTCCTTATTGGCTCTGAGATTCTACAGTTAGAGGAAGATTTATTCCCATTTTCAAATCTTGCTAAAGAACCTAGCATCTATCATGAGCCAGGCACTACACAGACTTGGATGTTAACCCTTTCAAGAGCGCTGTGAGGACAGAACCATCATCCTCACTTTACGCAGAAGTGGATGGCTCGGGATCTCCCAGGCTGTATGCAGTAGAGGCACTGTTAGAAACCAGAAGCCACAGTGTGCTGTGTGCTTCCTCTAAGAGAGCTTCTCTCACATTGAGCTTGCTTTAATTTTCATTCTACAGCACTTGTGAGCAAACTGAACTGTATTCTATAAAACTGGCTTATTGTTGCTTGGGCCACATTTTTTTATGTCCTTGTCTGGATTCTCCAAGTAGATTTTAATATAGTTGTAGGGCAACAAAATAATAGAAATAAACATTCATTAAGCATTTATAATGTATTTAGCATTTTATACACACACATCCTAAGAAGATGTTATTAATCCTATCCCATAAGGAGTTTCAGTGGGGAGCTGCTACTGGCGGGAGTTACTACCTGGGAAAGCAGTACTCAGGACGGAGACTATTTTTCCACCCTACAAATTTGTTGTTGTTATTTCAACCACCAGAATACCGGCTGCATCTCAGCCCTCAATGTTTGTTGAATGAGTGATGGGATCTCTTTTATCTCTTACTTAAATCCCTGACCCATACATAGCCTGTGAAGTGACAGGTCATTACTTGCTCTCTTCTCCCACTGGGGAAGAAAATGGGAGACTGAGAGAGGAGGCATGGTTTCCTACCAAACAGAAAGAGGCAGTCTCAGGAGATGAGCCTTCAGCCCAGGCGGAAGTGACGTGACATCTCTTCTGGGCTAGATGTTCAATAGATGTGGTCCTCACATCACTTGGGTCAGACTTTTCCATGTGCCTGTTAAAATGCCTATTCCTGGGCTCTACCCTGACCCACTGAATGTGCCTCCTCCCTAGAGGGAGATACTAGAAATCTACATTTTGAACAAGCCCTGCAGATGACTCACCTCAAAGTCTAAGCATGACAGCCCGGTCTAAGCATCTCTTCAGGTATCCATTTTGACCTCAGCAGCTGCTGCAAATATAGCACGCTTTTCCCAAGTATCAGCATTCACAATAAATAAATTAAAAACATGGAAAACTTCATTTCATTGCTTCCCAGTATTGCCCCTTGTCCAAAGGTTACAGTGTAGTCTGACACATTCCATATGTCTATTTTATGATGCATGAAAGAAAAGGGTGATTCCACGGTTTATAGCGTTAGTGCTTCCTATTACTTTCCTTTGCAAATCTCTAGAGTTGGAGCTATGTTGTCAGTTCCTCTTCTGAACACAGTTCTATGAGAAAGTGTATTCTGACTTTCAAACAACAATTTCATAAATAGATTCGCAGAATACAACATGTTCCTACGTAGGGAACTGTCTGTATTTTAAAGTTTTTGTAGTTATTTGTTCCTGAGAAAAAGATTTTTACAATTGGCCCAAGAAGGATGTAGACCAGGGGCTCTGAATTTTTCCAAATCACCATCTCATAGCTCTCCGGCCAGCGTCATAGCTTACTTTATTCTGTAAATTGTTTCTAGGTGTTTCTGGGAGTTTTGCCAATTAGGGATCTATAAATTAGAGGTGTAGAAAGTAGACTTCTTTCCCTCTCATTTGTGAGTTTAATCACTTAACAAATGCTTCTTGGGCACTGCCAGCGAGTAGATGCCGTGCTAGCCATGAGATTCAGACAGGGGTGTTGCTTTCCATCTCTGAGGGGTTCAGGGTGGAGCAAACATTACAGACCACATAGGGGAAATGTCAGTGGTAAGAAGATACCGTGGGATGAAAGTCTAAAGAAGAGAGAGTTGAACAGTCTGTGGAGGGAGAATGAAAGAGAAATCACAAACGCTTACCAGGAATTCTACTGATTGATTGTTTGAGATGGGGGTCTCACTCTGTCTCCCAGGCTGGAGTGCAGTAGTGTGATCATAGTTCACTGCAGCCTTGACTGCCTGGGTTCAAACCCAGCCATAGCTGCTGTAGCCTCCAAAACGACCTCCCAGGAAAACTGTCAAACTGGAGGAATAAACAAATATTGGTCTTGGCTACTCTGGCTGTTCATCTTCTCAGAAATAGGACCTGGGGAGGTGACCTCCTCAGACAGGGTCTGCCCAGTAGTTTCCATCATATTGGGTTCCATATCATCAAATGGAAAATTTGAAAATGGCACCTCAAACTCAACATGTCCCACATKCARCTTGTATCCTAGTGCCCCACAAATGTGCATCTCCCCTGTGTTCCTTTCCTTAGAATATGTATGGCTCCCACTCTCTGCAAATTCAGCCAAGCTAGGAACCTCGGGGTTAGCTGAGACTTTCCCTCTCCTGGGCCTCCTTCTTCCTCTCCTAGACCCCTTTCCACTTTCAGTCCCTGGGCAATGACAATTCATTTTGCTTTCTTGTTGATTTCCAAATCTGCTGCGAGAGAGAGGAAGATTCCTCATTGCTGCACTTCCTGCCTTCGTTTAGGTTTGCATCCTCTCTCCCTGGACAGCTGTGCTGGCCTCCTGGTCATTTTCCATGCCACGAGTATTGTTGTGCCAGTCCAATTTCCCAATCTACACCTTCTGTCCTGCAGCCAGAATTAGCTTCCCAAAGTACAGATTGAATCATGTTACTCTCCGTGATTTTATCTTGTTAAAATCTCACCAATACTTTCAATATAAAATCCTAAACTACTTTGCCCAACCTGTAAGATCTTTCATGATTTGGCCCCTGCTTACCTTGTTTTGACTCACTTTCACCTCTTCCCACTCCTTCCTATGCTCCACACATTTTTGAACTACTTCATTTGGAAGTTTAAGTAGTTATCAGTCCTTGTTGCTTTCCTAAAAATATATTTTGTTTTGTTTTTTTGAGACAGGGTCTCACCCAGGCTAGACTGCAGTGGTGTGATCGTGGCTCACTGAAGCCTCACCCTCCTGGGTTCAAGTGACCCTCCTGCCTCAGCCTCCTGAGTGGCTGAGACTACAGGCATGCATCACCATGCCTTGCTAATTTTTGTATTTTTTGTAAAGACAAGGTTTCACCATGTTGCCCAGGCTCGTCTCGAACTCCTCAGCTCAGGTGATCCACCTGCCTTGGCCTCCCAAAATGCTGGGATTACAGGCATGAACCACTGTGTCTGGCCAAAATATGTGTTTTTATCACGACTTTTAATTGAAGAATCTGAGCCTCAACTCACAGAGCTGGTAAGTGGCAAAATCTGATTTTAAAGACAAGCCTTGCTGACTCTGACAGACTAGGGGAGCTGGGCGTACTTTGTGGAGTCCACCAGGTCTGCAATGAGGAAGGAGTGGAGATGGAAACAATGCGACTCAGAAAGCCCTGACATCATCTCATTGTACCCCCGTCATTTTTCTCTGACCCACATGATGTTGCAGATGTTAGGGGTGACTGAGCCCCAAGATTAATAATCATTGCAAAACTCACTGTGGCCAAGCAGAAAGCAAACCATTCATCACGTGAACTGTGCTCAGATTCCATTGCTTGAGTTTAATCAGACTAATGAACCAGCTGGCTTCCTTTCTAAAATGATTTCTGCTGTTTCCATAACTGAATAACAGCACAGCAGGATTTGAAAGGAAGAGAGAAGAAGATTTGACTGGGGAGAAAAGACATCCTCCAAGTTAGCCAGCTGACAAGTTGGCTGTGCTGGTAAATGCGGGGCAGAGTGACTGCGGTGTGAGGAGGAACTGTGTGGGACCTTGCTGATGTCCAGTCCAGGCCTATTACCTCCAAGCAAATGTACCCAAGGAAGAGAGGAGGCTTTTTAAAGGATGGATAAGGACAGCTCCAGGGGACTTACAGGCCAGGGTGTTCAAAGAACAGCCAGGGTGTTGAAGGAGGTGGAACCCAATAATACATTCATTTATCTAACGTTTATTGATTCCACAATATTGTAAACATTGCAAATACAATGATGGGCTCTGCCTCAAATAATTTAAAATCAAGGCAATTATTTGCAAATATCTTTAAACCACAAATTTGTTCCAACAAAGCCTTTAAGATAAAACCAACAGTGAAACAAAGGCAACGCTCTATGTGGCCCTGATGAGGTCCCTCTGAAGCCTACTGCTACACAGAGTTCAGTGGACCATGCTGAGGAGCAGGACTGAGGGGCAGAGGACATAGAGCTGTCCTCTAACATTTGATGGGGATCTTGAGGAAGGAGGGGCTGGTGTATCCATTGTGGTACCATGTTAGTCAAAACTCTATTAAGAAGAAACAGCAGAAAGTGAACCCAAACCTCGAATTACCAAGCTGCAGAAAGAGCAGGAAAATGAACAGGCCTCATGAACAACTGGAACCAGGGATAGAATGTCATCCGTTCTTTAATCCCCCTCCCCTCTACTCCTAAGCCCAATCTGATCTCTGCTTCTTTCTGAACTTCAGCCTCATCCTCTCACACTCCAGACCAACTTTCTCCAGATGGCAGAAAACAATGATATCTTGTCTTAGTTCTAACTTTAAAATCCCAGGGAAGGAATTTGATTGACATGCGTGAAGTGCCCACTCTTGGACCAGCCATCGGTGGCCTAACTGGAGGAGAAGATCCTGGACGCTCCAGCTGAATCCATGGGGCTGGAATGAAGTTCCATGGAGCTCCCTTAAAGGATCTGAAGGACAGAGTGAGAGACAACAAGCCAAAAGTTACAGGGAAATTCATCTTGGCTCAAGAAAAGAAAGAACCTAATGGTCAGAGATGATAAAGAGATTCTCCTCCTGCTTCCAGCGGAATATAACACATTTTTCATGTGATTCCCTCATGCGCTTTACTCAGAGTCAGCCAGGTTTCCTATTTATTTGGGAAAAGTGTTTTGTAGGTTTTTTTTTTTTTTTAAAGAAAAAAAAAGAAGAAAGAGAGAAAGAAAAAAAAGAATAATAATAAAAAAAGAATGAAGGAGAGGAAGAAAGAGGAAAAGGAAGAGGGAGAGAGAACAGGGGCGTTGCTTTATTGGCTGGGCTAGAATGTAGTCTAAAAATGGGTATGCGTATAATTATGCTTAATAATAGAGACATGAAAAAAAAATGAGGGGAGAGAATAACAAACAAGCAGCCAACCAATATTTCATTTAAACCTATAAGTAGGTGTGATGTGGTACTGATAAGAGTGTGTATTTTGTGTATTTAAAGTGGAGAGTTCTATAAATGTTAATTAAGTTTACTTGTTCCAGATCTGTAGGTTTTGTTTTAGAGTGCAGAGGGTGTGATCTATAGGCCCTTACAGGATGCCTAAGTGTGTCATGCTGGGCTGAACCTCTCCTTGTTCAGTAGTAATACTAACAGTGACGGCTTCTGAATGTCATGGCATTAATTTCATACTTTATCTTACTTAATCTTTGAATGAGCCCCATTAGGGTAAGTATTATCTCATTTTTCATATAAGGAAACCAAGAGTGGGAAAAGTTAAGCAACTTGCTCTAAGTTACTCAGTTACTAAGTGGTAGAGCTGGGATTTGACCTGCGAAGCCTTGCTATTAATCACTGTCCTCTATTGCCTTCAAGACCCATCCTCCAAGGCCAACTCTATCTGTGTCTTTTAGGGGCAGGATAAGTGCTTGATTGACATTCAATTGGCCCTGGGGCTTTTGAAATGATGGTTTTAGCATGAAAAATGTCAGTGCTAGAGAGAGGATGAGTGACCAGGAGAGACATTGGGTGGGAATGGTCTAAAAGCACAAGATTGGCCGGGCATGGTGGCTCATGCCTGTAATCCCAGGACTTTGGGAGGCCAACACAGGCGGATCACCTGAGGTCAGAAGTTTGAGACCAGCCTGGCCAACATGGGGAGACCCTGTCTCTACTAAAAATTCAAAAATTAGCCGAGTGTGGTGGTGTGCACCTGTAATCCCAGCTACTCGGGAGGCTGAAGCAGGAGAATCACTTGGACCTGCAAGGCGGAGGGCGCAGTGAGCCAAGATCATGCCACTGCACTCCAGCCTGGGTGGCAGAGTAAGACTGCTTTAAAAAGAACAGCAGAAGATGAAAATATATTCATCCATTCATTCCACGAACATCTGCTGAATTCCTAATATTCTAGAGATAACTCAAAGTACCTTCTTGTCTACTCCATACTCTGCATTCTAAGGGCATCCCCACCGAGACGACTTGCCTCAGTGAGTGGTCATGAACATTTGCGTACCCGTGTCTTATGCCATGTGGCAGCCCACACACTGATTCTCTGACTGGCCCATTTGGGCACTTGACACAAGGATGGCCAACTAGCCTAGAGGTTAGCCCGTGGCTGTAACTTGAGCTTGCCTTGAAAAGATGAGCTGGGACAGAAGGACCCTCCTGCTCTGAAAACCCGAGCCAAGAGACACAGATAGAAGTTGCCAATTAGCTCTGGGAAGAGAGGGACAAACGTGGGTGTGGGTACTGGAGTGCCCATATGGATTGGGTGACCATATATCCCAGTTTGCCAAGGAGAATCTCAGTTTATCTCAGCGTAAATATGAGTAGGACTCTTCTCCCTCTCTTAAGTATCCTAATTTGGATTAAAAAAAAAACTATTCAATCACCCTAATTATGGATCATGATGGGATGTGGAGTGGGAGAAGAAGAGAGAGGAGAGGCCAGACTGGGGTCAGGCCCTGAAAAGCCCTGTGGATCAGGCTAAGGAGTCTTGATTTTTATGCTGGAGGTAATGGGGATTTTAAGCATGGGAAGCATGAGTTCAGATTTTTTTGCTTTTAGAAAATACTCTGATAAAGCATGAGCAGTGGATCAGAGATGGGCAGAAGTGGAGGCAAGGGGATCATCTGGAAGGCTCATTGAGCAATCCAGAGAAAGGCTGGCTGGAACTAGACCAAGTGACTGCAGAGATGAGAAGGCAGATGTGCTCGAGGAATAACCAGGAGGAAGAGTTGAAAGGATTTTGGAGAGTGATTAAATTTGGGGGATGAGGGAGAGAAAGGTGTTAGGGGATACGGATCATGATGGGATGCGGAGTGGGAGAAGAAGAGGGAGGAGAGGCCAGGCTGGGGTCAGGCCCTGAAAAGCCCTGTGGATCAGGCTAAGGAGTCTTGATTTTTATGCTGAAGGTAATGGGGATTTTAAACATGGGAAGCATGAGTTCAGATTTTTTGCTCTCTGAGCAAGTTTCTTGTTTGGGCCACTCGTGAACAATGCCACCTTTCACCTAGAAGGTGTTGCTGGTGGCAGGAAGATAGAGACTATAGCTTTGGACATGTTGGTTTTGAAGGCCATTGTGTTACTCTGAGTCATCCAGAGAAACAGAGCCAATAGGAGGATGGATGGATAGATAGATTGATCGATATATTAAAGGAATTGGCTCACACCATCGCGGAGGTTGAGAAGTCCCACAATCTGCCATCCACAAGCTGGCAAACAGGGAAAGCCAGTGATATCTGCAGTTGGAGTCTAAACGCTCAAGAGCCAGGAGAGCTTCGATGTCAGGGGCAGGAGAAAATGGATATCCCAGCTCAGGAAGAAAGAGATGAATTTTCTCTTCCTCCTCCTTTATGTTCTATTTGGGCTGTCAACACATTGGATGGCACCCACTCACATTGGTGAGGGTGATCTTCCATACTCAGTCTACCGATTCCAGTGCCAATCTCTTTCAGACACACCCAGAAGTAATGTCTTCTCTGCTATGTGGGAATCCTCTAGCTCTGTCAAGCTGACATGTAAAATTAACCTTTGCAGCTTTCAAAGTGGCATCTAAATGATTAAAACTCAATTAAGGAAGAGGGGTCTGGGCTGAAGATGCTGAATGGTGTGTGGTTGTCAGGGAGGTAGTTTCATTCATGGGAATGGAAAGAGCACCCAGAAAAGATGAGTAGGGTGAGGAGAAGGAGGGTGAGAGAGATGAGTGATGAGGCCAACCCTCACAGCTGTCTGTACTTCTGTGTTTCTTACTCTCCTTTGTATTCTAGCTATATTTTTTCTTATCATTCTCCACCATAGACTGCAATCTTTTTGAGGTCTGGCACCCTTGTAATCCCTGAGTCACTCAGCATAGTGCATTTGCATAGCATATTGTTAGCATGCGTTTGGTACTGAATGATTCGAGTGTTTTAAAGGCCCATGAGATTGACCATCAGGAGTTCACTGATGGCCTTAGGTGGGTATTTTTTCATGATGTGCTGGGGCAGATGCAAGGCTGTAATGATACATGGAACAGAGGGTGAAGGGAATACAAACCAGTAACTCAAGCTACAGTCTGGGCTGCCTCACTTTCCTCTAGCTCATCCTCATTCCAGGAGGCAGCTAGTCAGACACGAGCAGGGCAGGAGTGTCACCTCCGACTAGGAATGTCAGGCAACCATTAGGTGATGGTCAGGTGGGGTTAAGCTGTCTCCCTAAAATAATAATTGGTCACAGCCAGTGCCAGAGAAAGGCAGAATCTCAGTAGATGGAAAAAATCTGACACTGATGATCAGTATCTTCCCAGTAAGATCTCAAAATCTCAAAACCCACGAGTTGGGCGAGTGGGCTTAAGCATGTACACTAAGAGGAAAAATGGCAGAGTTTGACTGGTGTGTGACCTTCTGGGAACACTGCACATGTAGCTCCTTCCACATGCGGACACGCCACTGTGCACGCAGAGAGCCCATCCAAAGGGAAGAATCAGGGAGGAGAGATACAGACTCTGGAAGCACGCCGCCATCTAAACCCCAAGTCAAAGGCCAAGCTGTGCACTTGATCTCTCAAGTCGCCCACTTGGCCCTCTTCCAAGTGCACTTTCCCCACTTTTGTTCCTGCTCTAAAACTTTTTAATAAACTTTCACTCCTGCTCTAAAACTTGGCTTGATCTCACTCTGCCCTATGCCCGTCAGTCAAATTCTTTCTTGTGAGGAAGCAAGAACTGAGGTTGCTGCAGATCTGTACGGATTCACTGCTGCTAATATAATTTGGTACCGCGTGACTCAGATATGGTCCCCAGTGGTAGCGCTCTCCCACTTCACATTTTGAAGGAGATATTTTTAATTATTCTTGAAAAAAGGAATTGAATCATTTGGGAGGAGCAAGAGCAAATAGAAGCATCAGAATGTTTATTGACCTGTTTTGTTTTTCCTTTTAAGGGAAATGCCCCTAGGAAAACAGCAGTACCACAACGTAATAGGAAGTAGATTGAACCTCAGCTCTGTACTTGGGAAGGGCACCATTCAGATAGCTCAGAATCATAGGAAGAGCTTTGGAATTTGAAATCAGATCAACCTGGGGCCAGTATCCAGGTCTATTCTGTAAACTTTGTAAAGTTTCAACATCTCTGAATATCAAGTTACTCATCAGAGAAATGGGCATAATAATGAGTACTTTTCAGTTTGCATAGCTAATCCATGGATAGCAGAAACTGAAACGTACAGAGGTTTTATGTTACATACTCAAGTCACTTGGCTAGTAAGTGACAGAACTGGGATTTCAACCCAGCTGTCCTCAATTTTGATGCTTTTGTAATTTCTAGGGTACACTGCTGCCTGGTACACGGATGACTTGTATAAGCCCTCAACTCCTTTTTTGAATGAAGCAAGGCATAAATAACTAGAGAAATGCTCAGGTCAAGAGTATATAAAATCCTCTTCCCTACCCTCGTTTTCCTTGGGACCTTAGGAAAACCTCTATTATCACTGAGGTTTCTCATCTATAAAAGGATGGGAAATTATAGGGCCCACTACACAGGCTAATTTTGAGGCTTAGAAGAGTTAATGTCAACAAAAGCACCCAGCAGTGTTTACCTAGTAGGTGCTAATGAAATGGTGGGGTTTGGGGTTAGCTCTTCTAACAAGCTTTGTTGATAATAACAGTGATTGTCACTGTGGTGGAGGGAGTCATAGTAAGAAAAGCATTGGCTAACATTTGTAGAACACTGGCAAGTCTTCATGTGCCAGGAAGTAAGTATCATTTAAATTCACAACAACGCTGTTAAACAGATGTCATTATTTATTCCTATCCTACAGATTAAGATAGCAAGGCATAAAGAAAGAGGACAAGTAACATGCCCAAAGTCATCTAGTTAGTAAGCAGTAGAACAGGGATCAAATCCAGGGCTCAGGCTATCAGTGATCTTTCCACCTCCAGTGGGTTCCAACACATGAACCCCAGGGTTTGGTCATAATTTATTCCCTTTGTGGGGCCTTTGTGCTAAAAAGGAAGTAGGAAGGCTCCATACAAGCAGACCTGTTTGGCTCCCTGATTGTGATTCTGGGAGCTGATTCTGGGCTTTTGAGGACAGTGCTCCAGGTAGGCTGGGGTGGGGGGGGCTCATTGTCTCCAAACGGCTCCTTAGCCCCAGCCTGTACTTCTGTGGCCCTGTGACCTGCCAGTTCCCACTGGGAGACCCTGCCAGCCTTGCTGAGGCCAATGGGAGGGAGAGGGCATGGACTAAAGGCTGGAGAGACCCTCACACAGAGACAGAGGGAGAGAAGCAGAGCGAGAAAACCCTCTGAGTGGACTGAGTGGACAGGCAGCAGGGAGTCTGCAGTCACTCATCTGTGTGCTCTGAGGCTGAGAGCTGTGTGAAAGCCACTGCTGGGCAGCACCATTCCAATGTGGGCCATCAACCAGTCAAGGCTCACAGGCACCGTCTGAGCTTCTGGGGGTTCTGATCCCATTCCCTGCTTGTCCTTTATCCTCTGCCCAACAATGGGATTGGCCTGTGGGTATGGTGTGTACATTCCCATACCACAGAAGCAGAAGCAAATGAAAGTCCAGAACCCAGACCCAGGACTGTGTCCGCTCACTCTCCCTGTGAAGCCGCTCTGAAGGCCTCTCCCCCAGATTGCTGGCAAAGCTGCAGAGCTTCTGATTCAGTGACATTTTACAGGATCACTGTGTTCTTTCTTTAGAGCCATTTGAGACAGAACGGAGAACAGGAAGGCCACTGTCTCAGAGGATTAGATCAAGAATGGTGTTCCCCTAGCAGCTGAAGGCTGCAGGGTCCCAGAGCAGTGGGAGAGAAGAGGGAAGGAGCCAACACCCCTTGTGTTCCAGGACTGGCATCACGTATTTCACATATTGTCTTCTCTTAATCCTCTCAGGAATACTAGAAAGTGGGCAAAACTGTCCCCATTTACAGGTAGAGAAAACCGAGGCGGAGAGGGATAAAAGTGACTTGCCTAAGATAATTCAGTGAGGTAGGTAGCCTAAAGGTTTTAACATTGGTTTTTTCTAATTCTCCATGATGACTCTGTCTGTATGTCATGCATCCCGTAAGCTTTGCCACTAGCCAGGATTCCTAGGACACGTTGCTGGTTTATAAGGCAATGCTGAATGGTGTGAGCTGGAGAGCCTTGCTTGTGCACAGGGGGTCATTGTGCCTCATCCCCTTCTATAGACTCCTAATCTAAGTCTGTTAGAAATTCTCATGGAAAGGCCAAAATATCTTGGAGCAGGAGGAAAATGTGTAGGTCAATTAGTTCAAATTTCCAGCCCATGGATCAAAGTTACAGTACTGAAGCAGTTTGCTAGTTTGTGCTTGCAGATTTATATATTGTAAAGGACTTTACAAAGAGAGGAATTGTTATAAGAAACAGTAACAAGTATCTGGGTGTGGTATCTCATACCTGTAATCCCAGCACTTTGGGAGCCTGAGGTGGGCGGATCACTTGAGGTCAGGAGTTTAAGACCAGCCTGGCCAACATGGTGAAACCCCTTCCTACTAAAAGTTTAAAAAATTAGCCAGGCATGGTAGCGGATAACTGTAATCTTAGCTAACTAGGTATGCTGAGCCATGAGAATATCTTGAACCCAGGATGTGGAGGTTGCAGTAAGCCGAGATCGTGCCATTGCACTCCAGCCTGGGCAACAAGAGTGAAACTCTGTCTCAAAAAATAAAAATGAAAAAAAAAGAAAAAAAAAAAAAAAAGACATAGTAACAAGTGAGGTTTGACCCCACAAAGCACAGGCTTATATGGCAAACACCCAGAATTATGTGGTGGCAGTGGTCGTGATGGAGGTGGTATGGGACTGGTAACAGTAGCGGTGGTGGCAGTAATGATGGTCATGATGGAGGTGAGGTGGAGGTGATGATGGAGATGAGAATGATAATAATTACAATGATGAGGGAGGTGGTGGCCATGATGGCGTTGGTGGCTATAGTGGTAGACATAGCAGTAATGATGGTAAGGGAGGACAATGGAGGGCGGTGGTGGAGGTAGAGGTGGTGATGGTGGTGGCAGTGGACGTAGTAAGCAGTGGTGGAAGCTATGTTGGCAGAGGAGGTGATGGTGGCCGGTGATGAAGGTAGTGGTGGTAATGGTGGTTGGGGATGAAGGCAGAGGTGCAGGAGGAGGTGCAAGCGTGGTGATGGTGGTAAGAGATGGAGAGGGAGGAGAACTAGAGGACAAAGGTGGAAATGGGGGCAGGGGTGGTCTTGCAGGAGAAAGAGTGTTTTTCTCTCTAAGATTTAGTGCAAGTTGGACTCCCCAAAGCCTGAGGCACCAGTGCACATGGGAAAGCCCCAGGCCCAGTATTGGCAGAGGGTGATTTTCTTCCAAGGTGCTATTGTTGGGTTTGTTCATCCCCTCCAAATCTCATATTGAAATCTGATCCCCAATGTTGGGGTGAGCTTCATGAGAGGCATTTGGATCATGAGGTGGTTGGGTTATGGGTGGACCTCTCACGAACAGATAATGCCCTCCTGGAGTCAGAAGGTGGGGAGGGTGTTGGCTGAGTTCTCACTCTGTTGGTTCCCATGAGAGCTGGTTGTTCATAGAGCCTGGCACCACACCCCACCCTTGCTTCCTGTCTTGCCACGTGACCTTGGCATATGCCAGCTCTACTGTGCCTTCTGCCTGAAGGAAAGCAGCCTGAGGCCCTCACTGGAAGCAGTTGCTGGTGCCATGCTCCTTGTATGGCCCGAAGAACCATGAGCCAAATCTCTTTTCTTTATGAATTACCCAGCCTCAGGTTTTCCTTTATATTAATAGCAACACACATGGACTAAGACACCAGGACAATAAACAGTTGTCCAGATTGCCCCAGTGTAACTCATCCCCATGAGGAGAATGGATAAATCCATGGCTCTCTCCTGGCCTGTATGGCTAAGGGTGCTGCTTGGTTCTGGTGTCTGCCTAGGCTGGAATCCTGCCCGACAAAGCCATTGGCCTTCATTCCCATGTGGCCAGGGGCTAGAGCCCTCAGGCCTGGTAGAGCTATCTAAGCTGCTGTGGAAATGCTTACGATGAAAACATTCGGGTCCATACACTCTTTAACACATTTCCTCTGACAGGCACATATGTACTCACACACCCTGACACATATGCATGCAAGTCTCTGCACACATACACGGAGTTTCTGCAGAAGCTCATGCTGATTGTCTTGAAAAGCCAGTAGACAGAGGATGGAGTGTGTGCGTAAAGTGCAACATGTCCGCCTCCACCCTCCTGATCTGGAGTGGTTACAGAGCACTGGCAGCATTGCCACGGACTCAGCCACTGAGAAACCACCAGTGAGGAGAAATCATGTTGTTTGCCTCTCTGAAGTGACAGTGCACCAGGTGAAGACTCACAAAGGGTGGCCTTGACAGCAGCTATCGATGGCCCCCCACTTGTTTCCAGGCTTGCCCTCTGTTTCGTTCTAGCGACCCTCTCATCTGTCAGGAGTAATATACGGGATATTTGATGAAAGCATCCTCCATTCTATGTTAACTGAATTGACTTGCATGGCTCATTGGCTTCCCTTTGCAAGTGGCTAGTTGCAAGGCTGGCTTAGTATAGCCTTGACAGATAAGACTCCTGCTGTTTATTATGCTCCACAGTATTCCTTCCCCACGAAAACACGTATGGTTCATACACCATGCACGCCTCTATCCATCACCTCAAGCACTCCCAGTGGAACCACCCAAATAATAGATTCACTGAGGTGCCTTTCTTTAATGCAATTCCTTATTCTGCACATGGGGTAAGTAATAATCTCTAGAGCAGGAAGGCAGAAGAGTGTGTGAATGTCATTCCTTCTTTGGTGCCTGGTGCTTCAGTGGCATTTATAACATGTGTGTTCAATGAAAGGAATGAGGGCTGGGGACACAGATGTGGAAGCTCTTTTGTGTTTGCAAGGCCACATTAACTGCAGTGCAGGGAGTCAACCCAAAACTCAGACAGTCTCCAGGAACACAGGGCCCAACTCAACACAACCACACCACACATACAGCTTCCTAGGTCTACAGGCTGTAAAGACAGCCACCAGACAATCCCCACCTAGACGGCTTTGCACAAGACAATGGCATATGCTGGTACCTAGCAGTTCTCCAGAGACCCAATTTTAAGGGTTTATTTTATATCCTAATTGCCTCCATGAAGACAAGTCAGCCCACGGCAACTATAGCCCTTTGAAATTCTGGACAGTGACTCAGAGATTAGCCATCAACCACACCATGTCATCTGCAGACACAAGGCTTAGGCACTGTGTGTACCTGGCAACAACGTCCCTGCCACCCTGCCTAATTCCACCATAGATACAAGGAGAGGCCCTCAAATTCCAGCGAACCAAAGAAGCCAAGGCCAGTTTTAAGGAAATTGCCATTTACTTGAAAAAATAATACGCAGACCCTCTGTAACAAATTCTGCTGATTGCCAAGAGGATGTACCAACAGAATCCTGATTTTATTCAAGTACCCATCCATGACCAACTTGAAGTCCTGCCCTGGCATGTGTTTCTGGTCCAGGTGTGGGAATGTGTATTTTCCTTCATTGATACATATATTGCGTCATGACCAGGCCTTCAGTTATGTCAGATAATACTTTCCTTATTGTTTCAATCAGTTTGCTTCAATGTGTTCTGTTCCCTATAGCCACAAAGATACTGAGATGCTATGCAAGGCTAGCTGGAGAGGAAGATTCCCCATGTGAAGAGAAGCAGAGAACACCACAGCCCTGCTCTTCTGTGCTGAAGGTCACCTCCCCTGGTGACCTCAGAGGGCGCTGCTCCTCTTTAATGCCCTAACCACAATTCTTTTAAAAGCTCCTCCATCCACAGAGCGGAGGGCAGGCTGGAGTATTTAAACAGCCCGATCCCAATGCTCTTGGATATCAATAGGACAATAAGCATGGAGAATAATTTGTAACTAGATAATCCAGTTTTCAACATATGACTCGGTTTTCTTCAGATTGTGGCATTGGAAGTTTGGCATTGGACTGTTTTCATTCAGTCTTTATATGGTGGGCTCCACCTAGCATCATAGAATCATGCCTTAGAGATCTATTCTCTTTGACATCTAGTCTGGGGGAGAGAAAGAAAAAGAGAGAACGAGAGAGAGAGAGAGAGAGAAAAACAGGGAATTTTCTCTCTCACTTCTCAGTTTCTGGTCTCAGGTCCTAGCTCTTCCTACAGTGATTGACTCAGAAGGGCCACATTTCCCAATCATAGGAAGAGGTCCTACTTAAGGCCACAATAGTTGCATAGCTGCAATAAATATTTATTGAATAATGAATGAGAAGGAAACTCCATCTCAGTTCAACACAGTGACTCCAGCACTGATACAACAGCCAGAAATAGTCTATTTATAAGGGGGATAAGAGAATTATTTCTTTTTAAGACATTTAGTAAGCCATACCTTTCTACCTACCATAAACCCCCAGATCAGCTGGGCCCATGCCTCTACAGCCCATGCTGAGCACAACATGAAGAGGTATTACAGTATCTCCTCCAACCCACACTGGCAGTGGAGTGTGGTAGGAGCGGAATACGGGCCCACTGCCTGGCCTTGACCTCTTTTCTGCCATCTGCTTGTTGTGTGAACTTAAGCAAGTTATTTAATTCTGCGGGCCTCAGTTCTTCTTGTGCAAGCCTACTATAAATGTTGCCACGGTGATGAAAAAGATAAAGTATATACCTGTGCCTGGCACATCAGCACTTTCCTAATATGAGGTAGTTTTAGTAATTAGTAACCACTTAGCCAGGCTCACACTTCTTTCCTTGACCTATTTCAGACATTCAGACACCCCCAGCTATGGCTTTGTAGCTCATTCTTCTGTTGATCCTCAACGTTATCCTCAAATTTGGCACACAAATGATTCCTTCCCAAGTTCCAATACTGGTGCTGACAATGTCCCACAGACGTTCTTGGAGAAAGACTTTTGGTACTTCCAGACCCTAGAACTCTTCCTGTCTAGATGTGACCCCGGGGTGCACTTCTACCCATCACATCTAGACAGGACTCTGGTGGCAGCCAGAGAAGATGGTCCCCAGCTAAAGAAGAGCCCGGGAGGCAGCCCCTGTGGAAATGTCGGAGAGGTGCATGGCTCTCACTTGAGCCTTTGTGATCTCAGCAATATGAACGATGTAACTGCATCGAATGGCACACCCCCATGCCAGTTTGCGGAGGGAAGCAATCTGGGAACTGCCAGCATGCTAAAGAATTTGATCTCTCTCAATATGGCCCATCTGCCTGGGGTGGACCAGAGCTGACAGAATCTCCTGCGGCTACTGTAGCCAGATGCCTTTCAATGGGTTTTGCCATTGATCTCAATCAATACAAGGAGACAGAAACTGGACTGATAAATAAAAACCAATCCAGGCCTGAAAGGCTTATGCTTAGAAATCCTCACCACTTCAAATAAATTTACCCAGTATTTGCAGGGCATCTCCCATGAACCAGTCACTAACTATACTTGGCCCTGTGATTACAAAGATGAATAAAAGGCACTTGTGTCCTGGAGAGGCCCAGGGCCTCCAGAGAGAGGCAGAGGTGTGGATGGGGGCAGAGTAGGGTATTGCAAAGGGTGCACTAAGGAAACGGGTCGGTTCACCTGGGAGTAGGAGGTCAGAAATGTCTTCACAGAGGAAGTGACTCAGATATCATCAGTTCCGTGATATTTACTGACAAAACAGCACTAATTTCTGTGCTAAAGGATGTCAAGGGCATTACCCCATTTATGCTTCACAAAAATCCTATAAAGTAGATATTATTTCTGTGATTTTCAAAGATGCACAAAGGTAAGTCCAAAAGTTGCATGGCTAATCATGATGTTGGAGCTTTGACAGGAGTTTAGCTGTCAGTCTGACCACTCAAGTGTCCTAACTCTGGGGCTTTGTTTTGTCCATGCATATAAGCCATGATTATATAAGGGATGCCCAGATGTCTACTCTTCATTCTGGTGACAGTGAAATACATGCAAAAGAAACTCACAGACAGAGCAGCTAAGGTAAACCTCCCTCCCTTATATCCCTATGCTCTCTCAGTTTCCAAGGCATTGAACTTAGCAAAAACATTATTTGCTCCCCAAAGCCATTATTCTTCTCTGTTCTATTACATTGGCCTTGAAATTGACAAAGGAAGGCCTACTGCCAAGGAATTCAGAATAGAATGAGCTGGGGAAGAAGTGGGAGAGGAAGGGAGAGTGGGGAGAGGAGAGAGTGCTACTTGGGCTGTGAGCACTGAGGGCTGGGGAGAGTGAAGAGAAGGCAGACCAGAGACTCCGGGAGAATGAGCAGAAAGAGCCATAGCCAGGCTCAAAAAGGATAGGCAAGGAGGGACCATAGAGCTGAGTTCTCTATCCTGAGTTAATTTCCACAGAGTCAATCAATCCTGATTACTGCTGCCTTGATCTTGGTGTCCCAGACCTGAAGGCCTCATTGGGAGATACTGTGCTGATTTTTTTTTTTTTTTTTTTTTAACACAGACTCAAGTAATGGAAGTACCGGTTTCTGGGGGAAGGGGACTCAGTAAACCTGATTTCACTAAGCCCCGGGCTGTCTATCAGTGAAGGATTGGCTCAGTTAATCTTTAGGGACATTTTCCACTTTGTTTTTCCAGGATTGCTGAGCCTACCCATTTTCCCTGGATTTCGTTGGAGAAAAGAGACTAAGAGCCTGAGAACTTGAGCCAACTCTGCAGGTGCATGGGAAGAAGTGGCAGATTTAAGACAGAACCAATACATTGGCTTAGGGCTGCAATTGCCAAACATGTTATTTAAGGAAGACTGTCTTAGTCCTACCCTCATTCATGTGGCTTTCCCCAAAATTCTTTTGTCACTCTATTTCCTTATTCTCGAATATGGTAATCTCTAACTGAATACTTACCTGGAGGCAGAAGAAGCTGCTGTAGTGTGCAAGCCCCTAGCCCAGTAGTGCAGGGTGAGTAATGTCCCTCAAAATGATTAGGTCCAAATTGTGGTAATGGTAAAGGCCACCTTACTTAGAAAAAGGGTTTTTGCAGGTGTGATTAAGTTAAATTTTAGAATTTAATTTTTTTATAATTTTATTTTTTAGTAGAGATGGGGTCTCACTATTGCCCAAGCTGGTCTTGAACTTCTAGCCTCAAGTGATCCACCCACCTCAGCTTCCCAAAGTGCTGGGATTACAGACATGAACCACTGCGCCCGGTGATGAAGCTAAAAATTCTGAGATGAGGAGATTATTCTAGATTGTCCAGGTGGGCCCTGAATAAATCACATCTGTCTTTATAAGTGTGAGCCAGAGGGAGATTTGACACACACAGAGGAGAAGGCCATTTGAAGACACTGGCCTTGAAGGTTGGAATGAGTGATGTAGGCATAAGCCAAGGAATGCCAGCAGCCAGAGAAGCTGGAAGGGGCAAGGAAAAAATGCTCCCCTGTAACCTCCAGGGGGATTGTGACCCTGTGGACACTTTGATTTCTACCCCGTAATACTGATTTTGGACTTCTGATCTCCACAACGATGAGACAATAAACTTCTGTTTTTAGGGTACTAGGTTTGGTTGTAATTTGTTACAGCAGCCATAGGAAACTAATACACTCAGCCTTATCCGATCTATGACACCTACGTGTTCTTCTACATCCATACCCTGCATTCTGAACATGCCATGGGCTGGTCATTTCCCTTGGAAGGCTGATCTTCCAGTTCGGTTTGTTACTTACTTGTGATGGGCAGAGGACTTAACTTCTCCCAGCCTGTTTTCTCATCCGTAAAACAGGAATGATAATCCCTGACTAGCTTGTTGTTGTCATGTTAGAACTACATGATATAATGGACTTAAAGACTGTTACCTTTAAAGCTTGACATATACATGCCAGGAATCATTCATTGATTTTCATTAAATTGTGTTTCCTGGACATAATCCTGGGCAGATCCGTACTGATATCAGTACACAATCCTGAGGAAATGCAATTCAGGGTCAGGTTGGGAAAAACTTTTGTGGCCCTTGCTAGCTTTGACATTCCTTAATGCTTGTTTTCTCTAATTCTGTGTGGCAGGAAGCAGCAGGACAAGATGTGAATGATCTAAAGGACAGTGATGGATGCAAACCCTTTCCCAGCCCCCCTACACTGGAGTCACTGACATGCTTTATTCACAAACTCGTCAAGACCATAAAAATCCTTAGTGTACTCATGACCTTTGTACCACCAAGGTGAAAGGATGTGGCATAAATCCAATAAGTTATGGACAATCTCTTATTTGCTTTGTATCTCTAGTACCTAGGTTGGAAAGTCCAATAAACGTTTGTTGGATGAATGAAGGAATGGATAGATATATGAATACATTATTAAAGAAAGGGAATGAGTCCTGAATAGCCACATAACCTCCAAACCACAACCTTCTCATATCCTCCAATGTTTCTTTTGACTATATTTTTAGGTTTTAGCCTCTGTTCCCCTGTCTTGAACTGTCTCCCTGGATCCCTATTCTGAACTTGGCTGGGACAAACTTTCACAAGTCTCTATCAAGAGTCACTACCAATATCAAAGACACAATAAGAAGAGAAAACTACAGGCCAATAGTCCTGATGAATATAGATGCAAAAATATTCAACAAAATACTAGCACACCATCTAGCAACATATCAAAAACTCAATTCACCATGGTTAGGCTTTATTCATGGGATGCAAGAATAAAGCATGGTTCAACTTATGCAAATCAATAAATATGATTCACTACATAAACAGAATTTTAAAAAACCATATGATCATCTCAGTAGCTGTGGGAAAAGTTTTTAATAAAATCCAAAATTCCTTTATGATACCCAGAAGTAAACTTAACAAACTAGGCATTGAAGGAAATACTTCAAAATAATAAGAGCCATCTATGACAAACCCAGAGCCAATGCCATACTGAACAGGAGAAAGCTGGAAGCATTCCTCTTAAGAACAGGAACAAGACAAGGATGTTCATTCTCACCACTCTTATTTAACATAGTACTGGACATCATAGCCAGAGCAATCAGGCAAGAGAAAGAAATAAAAGCATCCAAATAGGAAAAGAAGAAGTTGAATTATCTCTCTTCACTGATGATATAATTCTATACCTAGAAAACCCTAAATACTCCACCTAAAGGTTTGCAGAACTAACAAATTACTTCAGTAAAATTTCAGAACACAACATAAATGTACAGAAAATTAGTAGCATTTTCAGGAATGTTCTGGGGGATTAAAAAAAGAAACACAAATCAGTAGCATTTCTATACACAAATAACGTTCAAGCTGAGAGCCAAATCAAGAACACATTCTCATTTACAAAAACTATAAAAAGAAAAAAGACCTAGAAATACATCCAACCAAGGAGGTGAAAGATTTCCACAAGGAGAACTACAAAGCTGAAAGAAATCATAAATAATACCAACAGATGGAAAATATTCCATTCTCATAAGCTGGAAGAATCAATATTGTTAAAATGGCCATACTGCCCAAAGCAATGTACAGATTCAATACTATTCCTATCAAACTACCAATGTCATTTTTTACAGAACAAGAAAATGCTATTCTAAAATTTATATGGAACCAAAAAAGAGCCCAAATAGCCAAAGCAATCCTAAGCAAAAAGAACAAAGTGGGAAGTATTACATTATCAAACTTTGAACTATACTACAAGACCACAGTAACCAAAACAGCATGGTACTGGTACAAAAACAGACCCACAGACCAATGGAACAGAATAGAGAATTCAGAAATAAAGCTGCGTACCCACAGCCATCTGATCTTTGACAAAGTCAATAAAAGTAAGCAACGCTGAAAGATCTCCCTATTAATAAATAATGCTGGGATAACTAGCTAGGCATATGAAGAAGATTGAAACTGAACCCCTTCCTTATACTTTATATGAAAATTAACTCAAGATGGATTAAAGATTGAAATGTATGACTTCAAACTATAAGAATGACGCAAACTTAGGAAATAGCATTTTGGACATAGGCCTTAGGGAAGAATTTATGACTGAGTTCTCAGGAGCTATTACAAGAGAAACAAAAATTGACAAGTGTGACCTAAACTAAGGAGCTCCTACACAGCAAAAGAAACTATCAACAGAGTAAATGGACAACCTACAGAATGGGAGAAAATGTTTGCAAACTATGCATCCAATAAGGGTCTAATATCCAGAATCTATAAGGAACTTAAACAATTGAACAAGCAAAAAACAATCACATTAAAAAGTGGGCAAAGGACATGAATAGACACTTCTCAAAAGAAGACACATAGGTGGCCAACAAACATTTGAAAAAATGTTCCACATTATTAATCATCAGAGAAATGCAAATCAAAACCACAATGAGATACCATCTCATACCAGTCAGAATGTCTATTATTCAAAAGTCAAAAAATAAAAGATGCTGGCAAAGCTTCAGAGAAAAGGGAATGGTTATTCATTATTGGTGGAAATGCAAATTAGTTCAGCCACTGTAGAAAACACTTTGAAGATTTCTTAAAGACCTGAAAACAGAACTACAATTCAACACAGCAATCTCATTACTCAGTGTATATCCAGAAGAAGATAAATCATTCTACCAAAAAGATACATACATGCATATATTCATCACAGCACTATTCATAATTGCAAAGATGTGAAATCCACCTACATGCCCATGAATGGTGGACTGAATAAAGAAAATGAAGTTTATATACATGATGGAATATTATGCAGCCATGAAAAAGAACCAAATCATGTCCTTTGAAGCAACATGGTTGCAGCTGGAGGCCATTATCCTAGGCAAATTAACCCAGGAACAAAAAACCAAATACTGCATATTATCACTTGTAAGCGGGAGCTAAACATTGAGTATATATGGACATAAAGATGGGAACAACAGACTCTAGGGACTACTAGAGGGGGATGAGAGGGAGGGGGTAAGGGCTAAAAAACTAACTCTTGGCAGGGAGTGGCGGCTCATGCCTGTAATCCCAGCACTTTGAGAGGCCAAGACAGGCAGAGCACCTGAGGTCAGGAGTTCAAGACCAGCCTGGCCAACATTGTGAAACCCCGTCTCTTCTAAAGATACAAAAATTAACCAGGTATGGTGGCATGCATCTGTAATCCCAGCTACTTGGGAGGCTGAGGCAGGAGAATGGCTTGAACCTTGGAGGTGGAGATTGCTGTGAGCTGAGATCGCGCCACTGCACTCCTGCCTGGGTGACAGAGTGAGTCTCTGTCTCAAAACAAAAACAAAACAAACAAAACAAAACAAAAAAACTAGCTCTTGGGTACTGTACTCATTAGCTGGGTGACAGGATCAATTATACCTCAAACCTGAGCATCACATAATATGGCTGTGTAACAAACCTGCAGAAATGTGACCAAATCTAAAATAGAAGTTGACATTATACAAAATAAAACTACTTATTCAAATGGGGAAAAAAGAGTCACTGCCAAGACCCATAAGCACTGTCCATGGTCTTCCTCTGCATCTACTGGTTACCAGTAATCACCATCCATGTGAGTTTCCAACCACTCACTGCAGTGGGCCCAACAGGTGCACAGCCAGCCCTGGCTATCTGAGGACAGTACCCTCTCTGTCTTATATTCTTAGACAGCCTATTTGCACCTTAGAATCAGCAGCTCCAGCAGAATTAGGGTTTCTCAACTTCTGTCTCACCCTTTTTCTCCCAGGCCACTGTGGTTCCCTCAGAATTCATTAGAGACATGAAAGTGAAAATAGGACCAAATGTTTCTATAGATCAAATGGGATTTTTGAGAAGCTTGATTTTCAAGTAATATATGTTCATCATATAGCGCTTGGAAAGTACATAAGAGCATAAAGCATTAGAAAAAAGTGATCGTAATTCCATTGTCTTGAGTCAATCACTGTGAACATTCTTGTACATTTCTTTCTAGTCATTTCTCTAATTTTTACATAATTAGGATCATAGAATATATAAAATTTAAACCGTGTTATTTAAGTTAATTTTGCTTAAATCGTTTCTCATATTGTTAAAAATTCTCCAAAAATGCGATATTTAAAAGCTGCATAAAATTTTTCTTTTTTTCTTTTTTTTTTATTTAAGAACGAGAGAAAGGAAGAAAAAGAATAAAAAAAAAAAAAAGAAAAAGAATAAAGGAAAGGAAGAAAGAGGAAGAGGAAGAGGGAGAGAGAACAGGGGTGTTGCTTTATTGCCCGGGCTAGAATGCAGTCTAAAACTGGGTATGCCTGTAATTGTGTTTAATAATAGAGACATAAAAAAAAATGAGGGAAGAAAATAATTAACAAGCAGCCAACCAATATTTCATTTAAACCTGTAAATACGTGTGATGTAGTACTGATAAGAGTGTATATTTTGTGTATTTAAAGTGGAGAGTTCTATGAATGTTAATTAAGTCTACTTGTTCCAGATCTGAGTTCAAGTCCTGGATATCGATGTTAACATTCTGTCTCATTGATCTGTCTAATGTTGATGTTGAAGTCTCCCGCTATTATTGTGTGGGGGTCCAAGTCTCTTTGTAAGTCTTATATATCTGGGTATTTCTGTATTGGGTGCATATATGTTTAGGATCTTTAGCTCTTCTTGTTACATTGATCCTTTTATCTTTATGTAATATCTTTCTTTGCTTATTTGATCTTTGTTGCTTTGAAATCTATTTTATCAGCAAAAATTGCAACTCCTGCTTTCTATTTATTTATTTTAGCTCTCCATTTGGTTGGTAAATTTTTCACCATCCCTTTGTTTTGAGTCTTTATGTATCCTTACATGTGAGATGGATCTGGATGTAGCATACCAATGGGTCTTGGCTTTTTTTGCCTGTCTGTGTCTTTGGATTGGGGGATTTAGTCGATTTAAATTTAGAATTAATAACAATATATGTGTGTTTGACACTGTCATTTAATGTTAGCTGGCTGTTTTGCCCATTAGTTGATGCAATTTCTTAAATATGTTGATGTTCTTTATTTTTTGGTATTTTTTAGAAAGGCTGATACTGGTTGTTCCTTTCCATCTGTAGTGGCTCTCTCAGAAGCTCTTGTAAAGCAGGCCTGGTGGTGATGAAATCTCTGAGTGCTTGCTTGTTCACAAAATATTTTATTCTTCCTTCGCTTATGAAGCTTAGTTTGGCTGGATGCAAAATTCTGGGTTGAAAGTTTTTTTCTTTAAGGATGTTGAATATTGGCCCCCACTCTCTTCTGGCTTGTAGGGTTTCTACTGAGAGATCTGCTGTGAGTCTGATGGGCTTCCCTTTATAGGTAACCAGACCTTTCTTTCTGGCTGCCCTCAGTATTCTCTCTTTCATTTCAACCCTGGTGAATCTGGCGATTATGTGCCTTGAGGTTGGTCTTCTTGAGGAATATTTTTGTGGTGTTCTCTGTATTTCCTGGAGTTGAATATTGTCCTGCCTTGCTAGGTTGGGAAAGTTTTCCTGAATAATATCCTGAAGCGTATTTTCCAGCTTGGATTGATTCTCTTCGTCACATTCAGGTACACCTATCAAACGTAGATTAGGTCTTTTCACATAGTCCCATATTTCTTGGAGACTTTGCTCGTTCTTTTTTATCCTTTTTTCTCTAATCTTGTCTTTTTATTTCATGAAGTTGGTCTTCGACCTCTGATATCTTTTCTTCTACTTGATCAATTCGGCTGTTAAAACTTGTGCATAGTTCACGAAATTCTCGTGTTGTATTTTTCAGCTCCATTAATTCACTTATATTCCTCTCTAAATTGTGTGTTATTGTTAACATTTCTTCAAACCTTTTTTCAAAGTTCTTGGTTTCTTTGCATTGGGTTAGAACAAGTTCTTTTAATTCCCAGAAGTTTCTTATCATCCACTTTTTAAAGCCAGCTTCTGCTAATGGAACACAGTCTTTCTCCATCAGGCCTTGTTCTGTTTCTGATGAGGAACTGTGATCCCCTGTAGAGGGAAAGGTGTTCTGAGTTTGGGTATTCTCAGCCTTTTTAGGCTGTTTTCTTCCCTTCGTTATAGATTTATCCATCTGTGGTCTTTATAATTACCGTCTTTATAGTTGGGTTTCTGAATGGACGTCCAACTTGTTGATTCCCGGCGCTAGAATCTGAGCAACCCACTGCTCCGGCCAAAACAGCGGCTTTAAGATTGATGGTGCTTTTCTGACTCTGCACCAAGAACCGCCACACCAAGGCAGCGGCAAAACCGCCTCACCGGCCTCAAGAGTCACGCTGGCGACACGTGGGGCTCCTCTGCTGGGAATCTCCTGATGTGTGAGCAACAAAAATTGATCTGAAAGTGTGGCGTCCTCTCGTTCTCTGCTCTTTCAGTGGCAGCTGCAATCCTGAGCTGCTAGTGATCAGCCATCTTGGATCTCTTTTTTTTTTTTTTTTTTTTTTGAATAAGACCTTTATTATCACATAAGTTTTTGTTCTTGGTGTGACTTCTCACAGAAATAGATAATGAGACAAGTCATATTTTTCAGAGATGACGCCAGGAAGCACAAGTAAACGAACAAGAGAAGTGAAACAGGGAAAAGAGGAAAGCCACACAATGGAAGTCAATGTCAAGGAGCAGATCATCACAGGAAGCAAGTGTGGCTCAGTCTTCCTGGAATCCTCTGAGTAATCAAGTAGAACATGCTTCAGAATAGTCCCAGTTGGGTGTTTATTCATCAACCCACATCCTTTCTTAATTGAAGATTACCCTTGATTGCAGAGATAAACAAGAGAACTCTCGCAATTGAAGCAAACAGGCCTCAGTGTGAAAGCAACCGGCTTTAATAGGAACTCTCAGTTGTAGCTGCAGATAAACTCAAAGGTGGGACAGAGTGATATGTAACATGGCATTCAACAGCATCTGCTTTACTTTCTCTCAGACTTTGCCTTCAAATAACAAGATAACCTTTTATTCCAATAATGCAGATGGTTATGTGAATAAACAGTTTTTACCTGTAATCCCAGCTACTCGAGAGGCTGAGGCAGGAGAATTGCTTGAAAATTTTTCAACCTCATATGGATTACAGTTTATGGATGTAATCCACATGCTGACTTTCCCTTATTCCTCCTGCTCTGGCCTATTTTCTTTGTTCCCTGTAGAATCCATTTGCAGAATTCAGCATTTCTTTATGTCCCCTAAGAAGAATTAGTTCATTCCAAAGCACTGAGAGTAATACAGACTTATACTGAAGATCCCACATGGAAGATGTAAGAAAGATTTTACAGGTATATCCTATGCAAACAACTTTAGTAAATACATCTCTTAACCACTTCTGATGTGTATTAAATCAGAAGCCTCTGTGTGACTGGAGGAGTTTTTCCCTGGGTTCTTCTTTCCTTCTTCCTAGATACCACCTCCAACCCATCATATTTTTTAACTACTCTTATAAGAAAGAGCTCCTAGTTTCACACACTTACATTCATCCTGAGACAAAGGAAAACAGATAAGGTTTGTCCACCTAGATCCACTTACTTTTCTTAAAAGGCAATAGAGTGACAATCATCTGATATTTGGATGGGCCTTTGAAACCCACCCTTATTCCAACTGACCTCACTTATTATCATCAAGATATTTCTTCCAGACACATAAAATGTTTTCCTAAGAGTAAATGACTTTCTCAATTTTATTAAATTGGTATGTAATAAAATTTTCTTGTTTTTCATGGAATCAATTCTTTTTAATTTAGGTCTGAATAGGAAATATTTGTTTTCAGAAGGAAATAGAAAACAGTTCATGAAATTTGGAACCTGTATATAAGAATTCCATAGATGCCCCCCCAAAAAACAGCCAGCTGTACCCATCAACTCAAAGGAATTTGATTGGAAGAGGGGGAACAGAGATTATACACATAAAACAACTCCAGTCCGTAGACACTTGGTGAAAGGAGGAGCTACACAGGTGAGGAGGCCAAAAAACAAGGGCCAGGGAGTAGCGTTTTGCCTTCTCTGAAGCCCCATCACTGTCAATGGTAGACCTGTCTGTGTATGCACGGAGGCCTCCTCCTCAAAGGCCTTGCCTGGAACACTGGGTCCAGTAATGTACAATTTATTTCCCGAAAACTCCAGCAAATTGGAGTGTGCTGAAAGGGAAGCTACAATAACCATTGAAGGGCTTCAAGGAAAGCCTGAAAGCAGGGGACAGGGGCTCCATGTGAAGTAGCTGGAGGAACAGAAGGCAGAGTGGGGTGGGGGTGGTACCCTCTTACCACCTGGAAAAGAAGGGCCTGGCTTGGAGAATTCTGAGAGGCTCTAATAATAGGAGAGGCGGGAGGTCCCAGAAAGAAAATGCTCCAAGGCAGGGGATGGAAGCAATTCCCCCTGCTCTGTGAGCTGAGCAAAAGCACATGGCTTTTATTTGCTTGTGAACAAGAAAATAAGACAGTCTACTAGGAGTTGTGTAGCTAAAAGAGCAGCTTTGAGAAAGGAGTTCCTCTTCTCCCACAGGTGTCTGGGCTCAGAGCGTGAGAGAGGGCCTGCCAGGGGAAATGAGGAGGCTGCAGCAAAGTGGGGAACTACAGCCAGCCACTTCTTGGAGTCCTGAGATCCTCAGGACCTGGAGATGGCTCCTCACCCCCTGCCACATCCACTGCTGTGTCCTCTCCATTGTCCTAGCCTCCCATAGCCAGGGTATGCAGGCGAGGATGGGGTTACATTTAGTGCACACACATACACAACTCCATAAACAAAAACTTGTTTATAGAGTTTTGTATGTGTGTTGATGTTCAGTTAAATTTGAATTTCAGATAGCATATATATTTTTAGTATGAATATGTTGAATGGTAGACTTAAGATGACAAAATTAGTGACTGCCCAAGTTGCCTGTCAATAAAATTGAAAGAGAAGTTAGAGAAACAGATAATACAGTTGTTAGGGATATACATACACACATACTGCATGTGTGTGTGTGTGACACACATAGAGAGAGAGAGATCAAGCTATCAGTACTGTCACTGGTTTTAGCCAAATACTTGGGGAGCTAACAAGATAAGAGTGATTTTAAGAAAATACTTGGTTCTACTGTAAAATGAAAACTAGCCAGTCATTTACGTGACCTCTCCACCCTTTCTGCCTTAAGACCCCATCATTTTTCTGCTCGGGAGGACCTTTTCTACTTGCACCAACAGAATTGCATTTTTGGGAGCTTGCCAATTCTCTCCAGCCTCTCCGAGCCATGAAGTTGCTTGTACTTTTTTTTTTTTTTTTGCAAATGCTCTGACATCTGCTGTCCCTGGTTCAGGGTATATCTTTGACTCTGTCTAGCTTCTTTCCCCCTGTCTTTGTAAACTAACCACAAGATTACCAGAAAATTTCTTCCTAAAGTTTCTTTTCACCTGCCCCACTCCTCCCAGTACACCATCATCTTAGCTTTCTTATTGGTTGGAATTTGGTCTAGAAAAGTTTTATCCCCAACTTCTTTTACTCCGTAGAAGATATAATAGCAAGGCAAACTATGAACAGTTAGATGCTCTGCTTTTAGCCAAATGGCATTTCCAGCAGATCTGAGTAGTGTGAGTTTCCATCTTACTGCATTCCTGGTTGGGCCAGTTTTATGATCTGTATCAGAAATGCGTCCCCATTTTCTCTGTCTGACTAGGGACTGCCATGTCTTTTCCTCTCTTGGGTTTATCCCCTTTTCATGGTGCTACTCTCAGGAGCATTGTAAATTTCCAGGCAGCTCCAAACCTTCTTGGTTCCCATCTCTTCTCTGATCTTTTGGTAATGGATATGTTCTTGTGACTAGCGCCTATTCTCAGTTTGTCCTATTTCAGCCTTGAGGTCTATACTGCTGTGACCAGAGAATCACACAAAAGCATATGAGTTACCTATTTCACTTTGCTCACCCTTCCTGCTCTGTGCATTGTGTGGATAGACAGTTTAGACATCCAGAGTCAGAAACAGTGTGTCAGACTCCCCCCACTAGCATCTTCGATCCTCTTACTCATCTCGTGGTGGATGTCTGCTGCTTTGGTCTGCATAGGGTTCCTTCCCTTTCCCTACTTCTGGTCATAACAACTTGCTCTTTCTCTAACTTCTTCCCGCCCTCTGCTAGGACCTTCAACTGTAACGTTTCACTCTTTGGCCATAGGCAGGGCCTTCCATCTCCCTGTCATAGAGGCATGCTAATGGGAAAGCACATGGACCAATCTGGTTCAGAGTCTTCCCCTGGGAGCACCTGTGAGTGATTATTGGGGTGATATAATATAGACTCAAACTGGGCAGCAATGCCCCTCTCTCCGCTCTCTTCCTCCATGTCGGAAGACGTCTTTTTTTTTTTTTTTTTTTTTTTTTTGATGGTGTCTCACTGTTGCCCAGGCTGGAGTACAATCGTGTGATCTTGGCTCTCTGCAGCCTCTGCCTCTCAAGTTCAAGTGATCCTCCCACCTCAGCCCCTTAGTAGCTGGGACTACAGGCGTGCACCACAACGCCTGGCTAATTTTTGTATTTTTTAGTAGAAATGGGGTTTCATCATCTGAGTCCCTGCGTCCTGTCATGCCGAGGCCACCCCACTCTTGAACTTCTATTTTTTGCTTTAGCGAAAAATTTGCAGCTAAAGATCTCTGACAAACACACACTCTGTATCTACCATTCTCCCAGATCTAAACGGTGCTTAGCCAGGACAGTACCTACTATGTGCCAGCACATGTGCTCTCTCCTACCCCTCTCCACATCGGTCTGCTCAAGTGGGCGGATCACCCCATGGTTCACACACAGGAAACGTGGCCGAAGGAGTACACAGTAGGAAAGAGCTCTCCTGAATTGAAACGCAAGTTTTGACTCCAATTCCAACAGTCTTTTTCACATTTTAGAAAAATTGTGATTCATAGAAAGAAATGTTTCACATTATGGCCAAATACACAAATACACTATTAAGGTAAACCAAATGAAACTGCAGACACTTGACTTCTTTTTTTGAAAAACTAACCAAATAGCAATTTTATGTAGTTCAGTCTCTATGTATGACATAACAGAAATAAAAATGTATTGAAACAATTAGCCATCTTATTAACACCTTATTATGGGTAACGCACTTTAATATTTATACGCTATCCTATTTAATCTTTTAAATGCTGGTCCCAATCCTCTAAAGTTATTTTGCACACTAAAGGGACCTGGCCTGTGGTTTAAGAAACCATAGCTTGCCAGGCACAGTGGCTCATGCCTGTGATCCCAGCACTCTGGGAGGCTGAGGTGAGAGGATCATTTGAGTCCAGGAGTTTGAGACCAGCCTGGGCGACATGGTGAGACTCCATCACAACAAAATGTTTTTAAAAATTAGTCGAGTGTGGTGGCGCATGCCTGTAGTCTCAGCCACTCAGGACGCTGAGGCAGGAGGATCGCTTGAGTCAAGGAGATCGAGGCTGCAGTGAGTTTTGTTCCGTCTACTGCACTCCAGCCTGAGTGACAGAGTGAGACCCTGTGTCAAAAAAAGAAACCATGACCTACACAAAACTGTCCTGATAACGATGCTTCTTTGGATTCTTTATCTTAGTGCCTTTGATTTCAGTTAAAATTCCCTTGCGGTGAGCATTCTGACATGAATGTCCCTTCCCATCACAACTGGAGCCACAGCTTATCTGTCACAGGCCCTGAGGCCTGGGTTCTCTTCAGAGGTACCTGGAAGAGCTGCCTCTTTGATCACATCAGGGGAATGGGGTATGGTGAGCCCACCACCAGGACCACATGAACTAAATTCAAAAACCACAGACAGGGGTGTTGCTTCTTGCAATAAGAAAAAAAAATGACTTATAACAAATATTATTATAGCATGCATACCACCTTCAATCCAAAACGAGACCCAAATTTCTCTGAGCATGTCTGGGTAACTTGCAGACAGTCCATGGAAGAGTTAATTTTTGTGAAATTCACTTGCCTAAGGTTTTTTTTATTTTGGCTTGATGAGAAGGAAGGTTTGCGCTGAAGGCCCTGATGCAGAGAGAGAAGTGATGGGCAGGGCAGATGGACATCTGTGTCCTGTCTTACCCAGGGATTGGAGCTCTGGGAAGAGAAGAGCTACAGGAGCTGTTTCTAAGCAGGACTTCGTTGGCTCCAATGACACAGTAGGTGATATGGGGTAGGGGTGGAGAAGGGCATGGCACTGCCCTGGCACCCAGGAGGTCTTTGGGCATTAGCAGTGTGCCCACAGGAGCAACCCCAGAGCAGCACAGGAATGAAGCATGCTCAGGAGAATGTAGGTACAGAATGAAGTACAGAAGTTGTGCCCATGAAGTCAGATTGTGTGAAGTGTCTGCTGGATGTCCCCAGGGAGTATGAGAAGTCCTTAAGGAGTTCTTTACAGACATCAAGGCCCAGCTTGAGCTGCAAGGTAGCAGCAGCCAGTGAAACACGAATAGCAGCTGCTAATGGTACCTCACTGGCTGGTAGTCTAGAGAAATTCAGGTTACATTAAGCAAATACAACCATATTAGAAAATATTGTAATGTGATATTTTGAGAGTGCGTTCTACAAACTGCTTTCATGTACATATTTTGCAAAGCTCACAACTCTACAAGGTAGGCAGGATCTCTATTTTTCAGGAAGTGAAGGTTGTCAAGGGAGGAAAATAGGCATAAGTGGCATGGCCAAGTTCATATGGACAGAAAACAGCACAGTGAGTATTCAAACCCAAGCATTTTTTGTTTTTAATTTAACTTTTTAAGTTTAGTGGTACATGTGCAGGTTTGTTATATAAGTAAACTCATGTCATGGCGGTTTGTGGTACAGATTATTTTATTACTCAGGTATTAAGCCTTGTACCCATTAGTTACTTTTTCTGATCCTCTTTCTCCTCCTACCCTTCACCCTCCAATAGACCCCAGTGTATGTCATTCCCCATGTGTTCTCATCATTTAGCTCCCACTTACAAGTAAGAAGCAAATATCTCACTTATAAGATATTTTTGTTCCTGAGTTTGTTTGTGAAGGATAATGGCCTCCAGCTCCATGCATGTTCTTGCAAATGACATGATCTTGTTCTTTTTTATGGCTGCATAGTATTCCATGGTGTATATGTACCACATTTTCTTTATCCAGTCCACCATTAATGGGCATTTAGGTTGATTCCATGTCTTTGCTATTGTCAATAGTGCCGCAATAAACACATGTCTTTATAATAGAATGCTTTCTATTCCTTTGGTTATGTATCAGTAATAGGATTGATTACTGGGTTGAACGGTGTTTCTGTTTTTAGGTCTTTGAGGAGTCACCACATTGTCTTCCACAATGGTTGAAATAATTTACATCCCCACCAATAGTGTGTAAGCATTCCTTTTTCTTTGCAACCTCGCCAGTTATTATTTGACTTTTTAATAATAGCCATTCTGACTGTTGTGAGTTGGTATCTTATTATGGTTTTGATTTGCATTTCTCTAATGATCAGTGATATTGAGCTTTTTTCATATGATTGTTGGCCACATGGTGTCTTCTTCTGAGAAGTGTCTGTCCATCTCTTTGCCCACACTTTAATGGGGTTGTCTGTTTTTCTTTTGTAAATTTGTTTAAGTTCCTAATAGATGCTGGATATTAGACCTTTGTCGGATGCATAGTTTGCAAAATTTTTCTCCCATTCTGTTTACTCTACTGATAGTTTCCTTTGCTGTGCAAAAGCTCTTCAGTTTAATTAGATCCCATCTATTTGATAGTTTTTGCTTTTGTTGCAATTGCTTTTGGTATCTTTGTCATGAAATCTTTGCCAGTTCTCACATCCAGAAAGGTGTTGCCTAGGTTGTCTTCCAGAATTTTTATAGTTTTTGGTTTTACATTTAAGTCTTTAATCTATCTTGAGTTAATTTTGGTGTATGGTATAAGGAAGGGGTCCAGTTTCAATCTTCTGCATATGGCCAGCCAGTTATCCCATCACCATTTCTTGAACAGAAAATCCTTTCCCCATTGCCTGTTTTTGATAGATCTGTTGAAGATCAAATAGTTGTAGGTGCGTGGCCTTATTTCTGTGTTCTCTTTTCTGTTTCATTGTTCTATGTGT
This sequence comes from Sapajus apella, assembly GCF_009761245.1. Classification (NCBI taxonomy): domain Eukaryota; kingdom Metazoa; phylum Chordata; class Mammalia; order Primates; family Cebidae; genus Sapajus; species Sapajus apella. The sequence goes on along the minus strand of NW_022436978.1, from coordinate 15,130,207 downwards.
CTGTGTTTATGCCAGTACCATGCTGTTTGGCTTAATGTAGCCCTGTAGTATAGTTTGAAGTCGGGTAGCATGATGGCTCCAGTTTTGTTCCTTTTGCTTAAGATTACCTTGGCTATTCGCAAATCCAAGTCTTTAGACTGCTTATTATGGTCTTTCCACCATGTAGGTTCCCATGGCAACCCCATTAGACTGCCCAAACACAGTGGTGAGCGGGAGGCAAGGATAACCGAGATGGAGCAATGTGGGCACCAATCCCTCTAGCCCTCTGCTGCCCCTACAGGTGCCTCATGGTCTTTGAATAGTGAGTCATCAAGCATTGCTCTCCCACTTCTTAAACCCCTGCTTGGTACCCTACAATCCCTCTTCAAAATGGATCACAGAAGCCGGAATTTGGGGTGAAGAAGGATGCTGTAGACAGCTTCTGGTAGCTGTCCTGTCTCATCACCCCTCCCTGAGATCACCCAGCGGTTGACTTTAGACACTAGATCCTCCTAAACACAAGTCAGAGGGTAGCTTCCATGACTCCACTTCCCTTTGGAGGGCTGATGGCGCCCAAGGAAATCTGCTCTCAAGCTGCTAGAGAGAATAGGTATAAAAGCTGCAATGTCTTGAGCACTTAGGTGCTAGGCCTCCTGTTGGTACTTTATATGTATTCTCATATTTGACTTTTTCATGCCATTTCTACTAAGTGAGCCTGACTCTCTTACTTTACAGATGAGGATATTAACTTGCCTACTGTTGCACAAGTGGTAAGAAGCAAAACCCAGACCAGGACCAGAGGTCTTGCCTCTCCATCTGGACACCTTTCAACCACACCATAATTCTTTAGAGGCTCATTTTGCTTACTCTGGATGAAAAGGGCATGGGCGTGTGGGAAATGAAGCAATGATAACTGCTCAATAGAATTCCTGCAGATGAACAAACTTATCTGTTCCCACCTGGTGTGCAGCAGACACACACTGAGGCTGAACTGACTGCTAAACTGTTGTCTGGTTGGTAAATGGCCCCCAAGTGCTTTCTCAGCACCCCAGCCACCCTGGCAAGTCCCCTACTACCTCCTCACAATCCAGCAACTAAAGGGCTATCACTTGGGCATTGGGGTTGCAGGGTCCTGCCCGGTGCCGTGGTCACTGTTCCCTCTGACTGGTTCCTTGCTCTGCCAGTGTTGGCCTCATTCCTGCCTGACTGAATGGAAGCTGTGCAATAGGGACTCCTGGAAGTTCAGCAATATCTGGCATAAGAAATTCTTGCTTTCAGAGGTAACTTGTGGGTGATGAGGTTTCTCCCCAGAGGGAAGGATGGTGAGCACCAGTGGAGGTTTTCTCAAGAGGATCTCATGAGAGAGAAAGGATGTGTACCTCATAATCACGGTGGAAGGCAAAGGAGAAGCAAGGTCACACCTCATATGGCAACAAGCAAGAGAACATGGCCATAGGGTAAAATTCTTCAAATAGATCCTGTTGCCTTATTGAGTCTCATGATAAAAATCAGAATTATACTTGAATAGTCAGTTTATTATTGAAGAAGAGAGGGACACGTTTCTGATCAGGCAGGGCATGAGGTGGCCTGTGCCTGAAGCATGCTGACTTCTGCAATGTAGAATTGCTTTTGCAGAACTTTGCGGACTTGAAATACTTTACTGACCTCAGGGTCTCCTGTCTGCTGCCACCTCTCAGTACTTTTCAGGACATAGGAAGCTCACTAATTTCTGAAGGTATGACTCAGAGCTTCTAGAACTAGGTTCCCTTCTGCCATTTCTGCTGAGAAATGCTCATAAAATCTCTTATTTAATGAACAGCTCGGATTTGCCAGGCACTATGCTAGATGGTTAACATTTTATCTCATTATGACTCATTTCAGTTTTATCACATAAATTTCATTATATAAAATTTATAATTTTGTCATATTATAATAAAATTTATAATTTTATTATGTTCATTTTATAGACAAGGAAACAGGCTTGGAGACATTTTTAAAAGTTATCTATGGTGACCCAGCTAGTAAGAAAGCCAATTGTCTAACTCAAATACATCAGACTTCAAATCCCATGTGCCCTTCTCTCTAGCATACTGCTTGCTGGTCTGGGTGGTCAGGGCGCCTTGCCGAGCTCTGAGGCCCTGACGTGGTCTGGCTGCTGCCTCCCACTCTGACTTCTTCCTGGACTCTACTCTCGCCTTCACTATGTGCCAGCCACACAGACCTTCTTTCTGCTCCTCAAATGCAGCCAATTTGTTTCTGCCATTGTGCTTTCACTCTTGTGACCTGCCATGCCAGGAATCTAGAAACTTTTCAAGTTCTGGGGCTGTAAAAATACATGAGACAAAGTTCTTGCCTTCAAGAAATCTATAATCTAGTGAGGGGAGGTAGGTCCACAGATCAATAATTCCAGTGCAGACTAAATTTGAGAGTAGAGTTTTGTATTAGTCTGTTCTCACACAGCTAATAAAGATATACCTGAGACTAGATAATTTATCAAGGAAAGAGGTGTAATGGACTCACAGTTCCACATGGCTCAGGAGGCCTCATAATCATGGTGGAAGGCAAAGGAGAAGCAAAGGCACGTCTCACATGGCAGCAGGCAAGAGGGCGTGTGCAGGGGAACTCCCCTTTATAAAACCATCAGACCTCATGGGACTTATTCACTATCACAAGAACAGCACAGGAAAGGCCTTCTCCCTCATGATTCAATTATTCCCCCATCCAGTTCCTCCCATGACACGTGGGAATTACGGGGGCTACAGATTCAAGATGAGATTTGGGTGGGGACACAGCCAAACATATCAAGTTTGCTAAAGACATAACAGACATGTAGAGATGGAAAACTACTCAAAGAACAGTCTGGAAGACTCTCTGGAAGAGTGATGCTGAGCTGATTCTTAAAGGGCAAGATGGAGTATAAGTGAACAAGGCAGAGTGTAAAGGAGGGGAAGGTCCTCTCACGTTCCGGGCAGAGGAGACAATTGGAGGGAAAGTGCAATGATTAGAAACCATGGCGTATATGGAGGTGGGTGATCCACAACTTGGCATTCTGGAACCCAAAGTGTCAGGAGATGAAGCTGGAGAGGCAGGCAAGGGTCAAATTGTGGAAGATCCTAGGACTAGGGAGACCAAATAATTTGCTGTCCAGATTAGGATACTTTGAAGTGAGAGAGGATGCCAGGCAGTGGGACCTCAAGACAACAGCGATAAACTAACTGGAGCTGTCCTGGGGATACTGGGACATGGTCACTCTCATCTAGAGTCCACGCTAAGGAACTTGGACCTCGGCCTATGCACAAGGAGGAGACATTATAAGGTTGCAATTGAGAGCTGGCAAAATTAGACTTATTTTTTTAAGGATCATTTGGGATGAATTGGAGGGATGGGTTTGACAGGCTGGGGATAGGAAGACTGCTTAGGAGGCTCTTGTAACAGCACGAGAGAGAGTTGGAAAGGGATGGGGGTGATGGTGATGGTAACAGGATAAAAAAGGAAGACAGGAATTTATCAATACGTAAAAGAATACTAAGGAAGTAACATCTTTGGGATTTTGTGATTGATGAAGACAGGGAAGAAGGAAGAATAAATGGAATGCCCTCTAGGTTCCTCATTAGGGAATTGGGTTAGATGGTGGTACCACCTAAAGTAATGGAGAGCAGGCTCTGGAGATGTATACTGAGTTTAGCTTTAGACAAACTGAGTTTGAGGGGCCCGAGAGATATCTGGGGAGAGATGTCCAGTAGACTGTTATGAGTCTGAAATATGGAGAAAGGGCTGGAGACTTACTTGGAGCTCATCAGAATATAGAAGAATTCTAAGAGGGTAAAAAAAAAAAATTCTCACAGACAGTATGTTCACTGAGAAGAATGGTGGACTAACACTATTTCTTATTTCCTCTTGGCAATTTTCTTTCAAAAAATAAACTTTATTTCATTAACAAGACATTTAATTAACACTCTAATCACTTGTGAAAATTAATGAGCTTATGATTTTTCCCTTGCAAAAACTTGCCTCAGGTTCTCCAAATTTTTAATTACGTTATTTTCCACAAACTTAACATATCGCTGTTAGTTATATATGGCATGGTTCAGCACCTGTCACTGGTAAGGGGCAGTGCTGCATTCACTAGGTTGCCACCAGAGCCTAGCAGTGATGACTGGGTTGTGTGAATGACGCTGGGCTGGGCCTTCTGGTCTTTTTGACTTCTTTTTTGTTTTGTTTTGTTTTGAGACAGAGTTTCACTCTTGTCACCCAGGCGGAAGTGCAATGGTGCGATCTTGGCTCACTGCAACCTCTGCCTCCTGGGTTCAAGCGGTTCTCCTGCCTCAGCCTCCTGAGTAGCCGGGATTACAGGCAGGCGCCACCACACCTGGCTAATTTTTGTATTTTTAATAGAGACAGAGTTTCGTCATGTTGGCCAGGCTGGTCTCGAACTCCTGACCTTAGGTGCTCCATCCATCTCGGCCTCCCAAAATGCTGGGATTATAGGCATTACCCACCATGCCTGGCCTGACTTCTCTATTTACTTCTTTTTTCATTTTATTTTTGAGTATGTAATATGGTCATATGGTTTATAAATTTAATGTATTTACATATATGTAGCAAATATCTCCCTCCCACCTTTAGTCCTTATTAATAAAATCTCATCCCCGCCTCAGGTAACCATTGCCATCAATTTCTTGTGTAGTCTTCCAGGATTTCATTAGCATATGTGAGAATATATAAACATATTTATCCTGCCCTATTTTTACACAAAAGGTTTTAGAGTATACTTACAGTTCTGACCTTGTTTTCAGCTAATATATCTTGAATACTTTTCCAGGTCAAAACACACAGATTCACCATTCTCTGTAAACCACAAGTTATTTAGTTAGTCCTCTATTGATGGATATTGGGGTTATTTCCATATACTTAACAATTATTAACACCAGTGTCACAACCTTGTGAATATGTTATTTTACATTTGTGCAAATGTGTTATTTTATATTTGCGTAAATATGTCTGTAAGGTATGTTTCTACATGTGGCATTACTGGGTCCAACATTTTACTTTGGTAGACAGCGCCAAATTGCCCTTCAGAGTGCTCAGACCAACTTCCATTCCTGTCGTCAATGTTGAGAGTTACTCTTTCTCTGCAGCCTTACCTACAGTAGTATCAAACCAATTATGTGAAAAGTGGTATCTTATGGTAGTTTTAGCTGCATTTCCCTTAGCGTGAGTAAATTTGAGCATGCTTTTATCTGCTCCTTTTATGTAACTATTTGTCAATAATTTTTATAGTCTGAATGCTTGCGTCCCTCCACATTTTATACATTCAAACTTCGTCACCCATGTGATGGCATTAGGAAGTGGGGCCTTTCGGAGGTGATTAAGTCGTGAGGGTTGAATGGGATAGTGCCCTTATAAAAGGGACCCTAGAAACATCCCTTGCCCTTCCACCATGTGAGGATAAAGGGAGAAGGTTCCATCTCTGAACCAAGAAGTGGCTCTTACAGACACCAAATATGCATATGCTGGTGTCTTCATCTTGGACTTCTGATCCAATTGATAATCTCATCCAGAAACACCCTTACAGACACACCAGAAACAATGTTTAATCTGGGCATCCTATGGCCTCCTTAAATCAACACAGAAAACTAACCCTCACAAACTATACTGTCTGTCACTGTGAGGCAGCTGGAATAACACAGCAACTAGGGGCTTGGGCTCTGGGGTCGTGTGGATGTGGACTTGGGGTTACCTCTCTCCCAGCTGTGTGACTTTGGGTAAGGCACTTAAGCTTTCTGGGCCTTAGTTGCTTAGCTGTAAAATGAGGATAGCACAACCTCAAAGGATTGCTGTGAGCACGAAATGAGATGCTGTAGGTAAAGTAGGTAGTTAACAAATGTTAACTATTACCATTAGTGGATGACCCAAGGCCAGAGGATGGCTCCGAGAAAAACCCCAGCCCCATGAGAGAGCACAGTTCTGCCCGCAGCCCTTCCCCACTCCACTGCTAGGACAACTAGCGTAAGTGGTAAAGCAGGGCCTTTACATCATGACCACCGCAGTCCCCAGGGGCATTAGCTCTGAAGCCACTGGTCCCCTCCAGGCCAGTGCCGGGGTGGCAACCATCTTGTGTTACAGCATCTGAGTAAGGGAGTGGGTCCCAGCCCCCACTGGAAAAGGTTAAATACAAGTACCCCTTGCCACCCAGTTCAAGAGTGGGGTCTCATCTGACACAGAACTGAGGGAGGCCTGAATTGGGATCAGTGTGTTTCCGAAAGAAAGCAGCTCCCTCTAGATAAACAGGCCATTTTCCCCACAACTGCAGCATGGTTGATGGTGTCAAGGAAAACCAGCGTGTCCCCCTGGCCCTCGCTGGCAACCTAGGCCCCTCTACTTATCTTATTTAGTCAAAGCAGATAATGGGTTTTCCACAATAAAAGCATAGCCATCCCTGAAGAATTCTGTGAACCCATTTAGGCACGGTTGCAGACATGTGTATCTAAGCACACGTCTTGATGTTACTCCCCAAAACAGTAACTGTGATTATTTTTGGGTGGTGGGGTTTGGGATGGTTTTCACTCTCTTCATGATGCACATAAATTATTTTTATAGTCAGAACAAAAAGCCATTTCCATTTTATTTATTTGTTCAGTTTTTGAAACAGGGTCTTGCTCTGTCACCCAGGCTGGTGCAGTGATGTAATCATAGCTCACTACAGCCTCAAACTCCTGGACTCAAGCAATCCTCCTGCCTCAGCCTCCTGAATAGCTGGGACTAGAGGTGCACACTACCATATCTGGCTTTTTTGTCTTATTTCTTCTTGTTTAGAGATGGGGTAGGTCTCCCTATATTGGCTAAGCTGGTCTTGAACCCCTGGCCTCAAGTGATTATCCTGCCTCAGCCTCCCAAAGTGTGGGATTACAGGCATAAACCATCAGGCCCAGCCTACTTCCATTTTAGAAAAGAAAAATAAACTGCTCATGTATCCCAAGGAATATTGCCCTCTTCGGCCAAATATTCAGCATTTCTGAGTACTCTATCTGCTGACTCTCATATTGATGAATAAGATCTGATTCTCAAAAAAATATCTAACTCCGTCAACTTCTAAACTAGATATGGAGAAGCAGAATTTCATCATTCTTGATGGCTCTTTCTGGGAGCAAGTGGGACTACCAGATATCAGGTCTCTCTATGGTCCATTTTGTCATCCCTGATTTTCTCCTTATACCGAATCTCACCCCTGCCAGTGCTGGGCCTCCCCGACCTCAACTCAGCTCTCCTCCGTCTGGTTCTTGGCCTGGATTTCAATTCCATTTATTTATGTTTAGTTTTTCCCCTAATTTTCATGGTGGAACATCTCAAAAACCAAAGTTGCTTCTGGCTGAATGAAAATGGGCATGACTTTCTGGCTTTGTATTTAGGACCAAGGGTCCTCAATCAGACAACCTTTCACATGATTTTAGTTCTAAGGTTAACCAGGATTCTTAGGACAGCAAACAATGAATGATTCTTCCTAACAACATGTGACCTGGATACAAACTCACTAATTTACTAAAAGTTGCTCTTTCTGATGTGTCTGAAGCCCGTAGAGGCAGGACAGTGGTCCCAACTCCAAAGTGCTTTGCAAAGTATGAAAGATACAGAGTTGCCAGAGGCCTGCGAGCAGGAAGCCAGCAGTGACGGCAGGCTGTCACTAACTGCTCTCCATAAAACAGTGAGGAGGACCAGCAGCCTTTGCCATATGCCAGGGGATTGCTCTCTGGAAAAAACACAAGGTTGGCTGCCCACCAAAACACAAGGTTCCCAAATAGAGCCTGAGTCCCGGAGGGAGAGGAGATCTAGCTAAAAATAGCTATGACGTCCAAAAGTTGATTTTATTCACCCCCTTGCCTTTTCGTTTTTTCAGTGAGTTCACCTAAAATAGCCTGGCAATAGATTTTTTGCCCTTTAAGTGGAAAAAGAAAACAGCTAGAGAGGTCAAGAGCTGAAGTTAAGCTTCTAAGAAGCCCAAAGTTTCCGCCCAAAAGATGAGGGAGTGATGGCTCTGTCCTCTCCCGGGTGAAGGTTGCCTCCCTGAAGAGCAGGGCCAAGGCCTGGGGCTTTTCAGGGAATGACATGAGCTCCCGTGGCCCAGTGGACACATACAGACGGTGACCAGAGGCTGGACTGGCATCCAGGTCACCGAAGGGCAAATTGGCCTCCAGCTTGAGGGAGGATGCCAGGCTCTGTGGTCCAGCCCTGAGGCTGGCATTTCAGGAAACCTAAGGATAATTTCTGTTTGGGAGGCAGCCTCTCAGGCTGTCTTACTCAGCCAGTAATCCCAATGGGTCAGAGTCAAGATGTCTCATCATCACCAGCAGAAAGAGCCCTAACATGAAGAAGTGGGGTTTACCTAGAGACAGGGTCAGGGAGGGAGATGCCTCCCCCACCTGGGGGCAATCAACTACTTAGAAATACCTAGAGAATTCCCTTCTCTGGGAGGGTTTTCCAATTTCCACCCTTGCCTCGGAAGGAGAATGAATGTCTTCTTCCTCTTTGCTTCCCCGTCTCTGGCCTATGATCCTCACTTCCTTGGGGTAGCCTGACTCAGACTCCTCATGGAGTCCTCGCGGAGACAGAGCCACTACCTTGGGGACCCCTTTGAAAGACAAATCCCAAGCCAGGGCTGAAAGCAGAAGGAAAAAGAGACAATGCTCCTCCCTTACAACCAAAGCAATCACAACAGCGGCTTGAGGCTGTGTACTTACAATCCCTCAGATACAAGCAGTGTTTCGTATTTTGCAGTGTTGCCATCTACACTATCTGATTTAACAACGGCAAAAGGGACATGGTGTGGTGGCTCACGCCTGTAATCCCAGCACTTTGGGAGGTCGAGGCAGGTGGATCACCTGAGGTCGGGAGTTTGAGACCAGCCTAATCAACATGGAGAAACCTTATCTCTACTAAAAATACAAAATTAGCCAGGCGTGGTGGAGCAGGCCTGTAATCCCAGCTACTCGGGAGGCTGAGGCAGGAGAATTGCTTGAGCCCAGGAGGGAGACGCTGCGGGAAGCCGAGACTGTACCATCGCACTTCAGTCTGGGCAACAAGAGAGAAACTCCATCTCAAAAAAAAAAAAAAAAAAAAAACTGCACAAGGGATGAGGTAGAGGATTCATTCATTCATTGAGCAAATATTGCCACTTCTATTTGACAACTAAATAAAATGAGGCTCAAGAAGGTGACTGACTTGTTGCTCAAAGCTATACAATCAGTAAAGCTACACAGTCAATTTTAGACAGAAAAGTCAAATCCAGGTGTCTGTCTTCCAGTCCAGGGCCTCTTCACTACCTTGCAGAAGTTTATAGTTGAGTAGACATATACTCCAGAGGGGGTGTCCCAGGTGAAATTCACTACAGACAATGAAGACAAAAGTGATTGATGTCTGAAGGTCCAGGGGTATCCCACTGCTAGCACTCCAATGCTACCACTTAACAGCGTGTGAACCTACGCAAGAACCTCACCCCTCTGATGGGGTCACCGCACACAATGGCCAGGATTAAGTCAGAGTATATGTTAAGTCTGTAATACAATGCCTAGCATAGAATAAACACTCAATAATTTTAGCAGTTTTATTACCATTATTTTCATAATGTTCATGGTCCAGAGCCTAGTATCAATTTGGCAGACTCAGAAGCCTGGTTTTGCCAAAGTACTGAGAATGAATTTGTCTCCAAGATTGATATGTCAAGCTGGAAGAGAGATATGCACTTTCCAAGGTGCTGTGTTCCCTGCGGAGTGAAATCTGCGTTCTGCCCAGTGCAGGCTTCTCTCCCTTAGACACGTGGATTCAAAGGATTTTGTGAGCTTGGCAGCTGAGCAGGTGCTTGTCAGAACCCAAAGGTTAATGGCATTGGGCTAAGTCTGACTCTGCCATCTTCACCATATGGGGAACAGCCACCTTTTGCCCACCCAATTGAGGCACTCATTCAATCAACAAGTGTTTTTTGAGCTCCTGCTGTGGGCCAGGCACTGCGATGGCACAGGAGAGGTGGGAAATAGGACAAGCTCCTGTCCTCATGGACATTCTAGGACCAACAGGGTAAGCCTTCCCTCTGTCCCCCATCGGTGGTGCTGGGAGTGGGCAGGACTGATATTTGCTTCCTCTTCTGTCTACACTGAGCAGCCCTCCTCCTGATGACACAGATGTTTCTTAGGATATGTTAATACCGTATGTCCCTGAGGATGAAATGTGGATGCCAACATATCATATCTCTCCCTGACTGCTGGCAGTACCACCTTGCTCCAGGCCAGACCCAGGAAGACAACCCCATAGCCCAGTGTTGTGGGGCATGTGTCATGCACCTGCTCCCCAACTCTCTTCACCTGGCCACATTGCCCTGCTGTGGTCCCTCCTCAGTGCCCAGCCTGTGGCTGTCCCATAGCTCTCTCCCAGCTCCCCATACTGGCAGCCCACACTCTCTCAGTGCCCAGGGTTCTCTCCACAGACAGTCCTTTAGAACCCCTCTCTGTTTTCCTCTAGCCCTCCCAGCACGCTTTCCCTCCCAGTGGGAGTTTCCTTTCTCTCCAGGCTGCCCCCTGCCCCTCACCTGTTCTCTCTCCTTCCCCTGCTGCAGGCCTTCCATGCTCCTGGTCTTTTTGACCCCTGCCCTTTCACTCTTGGGGGCATCCCTTTCTTTCTGGTCCAGGGTCTTTCCTAATTTTCATGCACATATTTTCCCTCTTGTATAAGAGCTTCCTTTTCAATATTTTTAAAAATTAAAAAGTATATGTGTATGGGGCATCCATTTAATGGGAAATACTAAACCAATGATGGTATGGGGAAAGGCAGATATTTTGAGACTTGAGAAGACAGGACAAGGATGGAAGCTTGAGGAATTATTTAAACCAGTCAAGCTGGAGCCGGCTTCCTCTGCCTGACCTATTCCTTCCCATGAAACCACAATAAGAGCCCTTGCCCAGTTTACCTTCCCTCTGCCTCCTGATGTTTCCCCGTGGCCCCTCCCCACTTGGCATGGCATGTCCTTCCTTATGGGTGGGAACTGTGACAAACTATCTTTTTTTTTTTTTTTTTTTAAGATGGAGTCTCTCTCTCTCTCTGTTGCCAGGCTGGAGTGCAGTGGTGTGATCTTGGCCCACTGCAACCTCTGCCTCCCGGGTTCAAGTGATTCTCCTATCTCAGCCTGCCAAGTAGCTGGGATTACAGGCGCATGCCACCACGCCTGGCTAATTTTTGCATTTTCAGTAGAGACAGGGGTTTCACCATGTTGGCCAGGCTGGTATCTGGTGATCTGCCCGCCTCCGTCTCCCAAAGTGCTGGGATTACAGGACTGAGCCACCACTCCCAGCCAACACTATATTTTGATATAACGCCATTTATTATTTACTCTGTGCCAGGCAAGAGAACAACTGATTTAGACACATAGTCTCATTGCATCCTCACAGTCACCCTATCAGAAAGGTTCTGTCATTAACCCTGTTTTGAAGACGCAGAATCGTAGTCCTAGAGAAGTGGGGTCACCTGCAAGTGGTATAAGGCAGGTTGTGAACCCACGTCTGCCTGATTCCAAAAGCCACATGCTCTTAACCACTGTACTCTTTTACCCTGTATGGAGTGCCTACTGGTTGCCAAAATACAGTATATGACAGAAGCAGCCAAGGCCCTTCCTAGGGACTCTGGACCCCAAGGGAAATGCCTTCCTTCCCCAAGGCCCCTGGAGACGTCCTTGGCCACCTCCTCCTCACTGTGCTGTTGACCTTGCCTACTCTTGGGCAGTACCCAAAAGACCCAGAGAACACACTTCTATTCCACATCTCTCAGGGCAAATGAGGAATTACAAACAAACCGTATTAATTCGTCTGTGAACTCCAAGCCTCTGGCATCCACAGTACCTGGCAATACTTTACATGATATATAGCACCTAACAGGCTCTATTAAAAAAATATATTAGAGGATAGATGTGTGATATGGTCCCCACGCCAGGCAGGGAGTGTTCCCAGGGAGAACTGTAGCTGCAGGGAATGGGACTTTTCCTGACTGCCCTGTGAGATCGCTAATTTAGAGCACGTCGGTGTGACAGTACATTTCCTTTGAAATGCAACTCAAAATCCACTTCCTCCAGGAGGAATGCCAAGTGTCGTCCCAGAACAGGACAAGTAGTACTTCACAGGAGTCAGGAAGCTAGAGGGTGGAAATGGTATCATTGATCCACCAAGCAGCAGGGGTGGGGGCGCTCGCTTCCAACGGGCATGGCTAGGAAAATAAGCAGCTCTGGGTTGCTCTCCTCCCTGTGTCCCTGCCACGACTGTGAAGGGCTAAGAACACAGCAGAAAGAGGTTCCAGTTCATTTACAAGCCTCGGCTATTTTTAGTTCTTCGATCCCTGGGGGCAATGGAGGGGGGCCTTGCAGAGCTCACGGTTCAGTTCGAGGCAAAAGCTGGGGGAAGCTTTAGAATTCTCTTCATAGAACAGGTACCGTGCTTGCTATGCACCATCCAGCCTCTGGAGGCCTAACCGCTTTTCTTGGGGAAGGAAGAAGGAGCGGTGTCAGGGGAGGGAGGAGACTGAAATGAGAAAGGGAACAAGGCAAGAGGCGGTGATGCCCTTGTGCCAATGACCAAATTGGGTCAGAAAGAACAACCTTTTGAATGCAAGTCAGGAAATGTGAATCGCTGCCTCAGCAGGGCCAGGTGCATGCCTAGTGGGTGCCAGCCCTGCCTGGCCAGAGAACTGTATGTGACTGCCTCCTGGCGCTCTAGAGAACCAGACTGATGACTCTCTAGAAGCGCACTGGTCTTTCTTCCTTGCCCTGTGCCCTGTGGCCAGTTCGATTCCTATTATCAACTACTCCTACAAGCTGTCAGGGAAAGGAAGGAGAAGCTCAAATTTAAAGATGGATCTAAATGGCGGAAGAGGTGAAAACCATTGCCTTAAAAAGAGATTACCTGTGGATTTTGTGAATTATTGATTCCATGATCCCTACCCTGTCTGATTTTGATTGGCTATGTATAAATAAAAATCTGGCTTTTTTTTCATATTCTCTACAGATCCTGCAAGTAAGAAAAAATTGTTACCTGGCTTTTCTCCTTCTAAGTGTAGGTTGCTTGATTTAAGACATTTTGCAAAATTGTCTTTGTTCCAAGGATTTTTAAGCAATAAGGTGAGTCATAGTAGTAACTGGATAGACGTTGAGTTGATTTGTGTTACTAAGAAGTTGTGTGTAAATTTCATTTTTGAAGTTTTGGAAACCAAACCATATTGTAAATGTCCTGGACAGTTCAACAGTTACAAGATTCCTCTGGCGAGTCCTGTGCAGAAACCACCTCTCACCCGAGTCACTCAGCACCATTTGACGCAGTCGCTCATGGCATCCTTCTTGAAACAACTATGATTTCTTGACCCTCACACTCACCTGGCTTGCCAGGTTCCTTCTCAGGCTCCTCTGCATCCTTCCTGCCTCTCTCAGACCTCAGACCTCAGTGTGCTGGAAGGACCTACGTTCTACCTTCACTCCTGGCGTTTCCTCCTTCCTAGAGAAATCTGGAGGATGCCCATCCTGGCACTCTGATGACTCCCAAACTTTTTCTTTCTTTCGTTTTTGACCGAGTCTTGCTCTGTCGCCCAGGCTGGAGTGCAGTGGCATGATCTTGGCTCACTGCAGCCTCCACCTCCCAGGTTCAAACGATTCTCCTGCCTCAGCCTCCTGAGCGGCTGGAATTACAGGCACCTGCCACCACGCCTGGCTAATTGTTTTGTATTTTTAGTAGAAACAGGGTTTCACCATGTTGGCCAGGCTGGTCTCAAACTCCTGACCTCAGGTGATCCTCCCACCTTGCCCTCCCAAAGTGCTGGGATTACAGGCGTGAGCCACTGCACCTGGCCGACTCCCAAATTTCTATCTCTAGCTAGATCTCTCACTGAGTTCTAGATGCACAAACACCACTGCCTTCTCCACATCATCGCCTGCCTGTTAGGCAGCTCAAACTTAACAAGGACAAAACTGATAAATTGCTTTCTGTCCCTCAAAATATACGTCTCTCCTGGTGTTCCCCATTTCAGTATATGTGGTATCATCAATCCAGCTGCTAGAGCCAAAAAACCAGCAATCATTCTTGATTGTCTCTTGTTTTCATCCCCCACGCCCAATTCATTTGTAATCCTGCTGGTTCTAATGCAGTGTATAATCAGAATCTGGTCACTTCTCAACACCTCTGCTGTTCTGATTTTGCACTACTGCCATCCTTCACTGGACTATTTCATTAGCTTTTTTCCCAGGTCCCTGCTTCCTCCCTTGAGCTTCCAGTCCATCCTCCACAGAACAGAGCAATCCCTTTAAAAATGTAAATCAGACTCTATCACTCCTCTGCTTAAACCCCACACTAAGAATAATGTCCAGGATCTTCATCAAGGCCTTCACCAGTCTAAATTAAGGGTTAACAAACTATGGCCCTTTGTTTCTCTCTTCCACCTGTTTTTGTAAATAAAGTTTTATTGAAGCATACACCCCCCCCCAATACTCCCATCTATACATGAATTATCTATGGCTGTTTTGGCACCACAACGGCAGAGTAGTTGCGACAGTCTTTGTGACCCACAAAGCCTAAAATATTTACTATCTGGCCCTTTACAGAGAATGTTTGCCACCCTCTGCCCTGCAAGGCCTGGCTCCTGCCTCTTCAGTCATGGCTCCCTTTACTCCCTGCCCGGTTCATAAGGTTCTAGTCACACCACTGCTTTCTCCTCCTTACCTGTGCTGGGCTTGGTCTAGCCGGAGCATCTTTGCACTTGAGTTCTTGCTTGCTTTGTCCTCCTCACGGATCTCCACAAAGCTGCTGTCTCATTACTTAGGTCTGAGCTCAGACATTACCTCCACAATGACTATTCTAGCTAAAGCATCCCACGCAGGTGAGCCTCTATCAGACTATCCTCCTTCCTCTTCTTCATAGTGCCTATTGCTAAGGAAAAAAGTGTCCATGTCTCTGTCTGTTACTATGCCTGTGTCTTCATAACTCAGTATGTATAACTGCAAGTATGAAAGTATGAGTTAACTATTTGTCTTCCTCACTAAAAGAGGAGGCTCCTGAGCACAGAGACTGCTTTACTCCCCTCTAGGTACCCAAGATCTACTGCTGTGGCTGGCATATAGTAGAAACTCAGTGCGTATTTGTTGACTGATTGAATCTTTGTAAAGCAAATTATTCTAGATGGTATGACCAATCAGATCTTACTTTGTTATGCAAATTCAGATATTCACATATCAAATTTTCTTGATGTAGTTTGTACCTATATATATCACTGCTGGCCGAATATTAATTTCGAAAGGTACGTGCTGACAAACCTTAAGTTCACCCTGCCCCCGTGGCTCCCTTGTAGAGAATACCTTTTAGTTTGTAATTAGTGGTAGGCAGGTAACAGCTGCCCACTGGTATGTTTTTGAGTTATGAGCAAACAGAGAACAACTGTTCATTAATAAGAATCACCTGTTTAAGAGAGCATAGCTATATGGATGAGAATCTGCTCGGGGCCTTCAGCCTGGAATGCTGTCAGCCACTGAGGTTCTCAGCTCAACAGGCTACTTCCTCACTAAAGAGGAGGTTCCTGAGCACAGCCTGCTTTACTCCCCTCTAGGTACCCAAGATCTACTACTGTGGCTGGCATATAGTAGAAATATCTAGCTGGCCCCCCAGCGAGATCCACTTTGCTATTCTATTGGTGTGTCTGCATCTCATTACCTTCAGCACCGCCTGGGTGGGGTCTCCCGACAGAGCTGGTACTTAGTAGGTATGTATTATTTTTATTGTTTTAGAATTAATAGCTACCATTTACTGAGTACTCAGCACCAACTAGGTAGTGTACATATATAATCTCGTTTTAGTTCTTCTGACGACCCTGTGAGGGAGGTATTACTCCATTTATAGGTGAGGAAATTAGGGCATGAAGTTGCTAAGTAACTTGCCCTGGGCCACACAGCTAGAAATTGACAGAGTCAGAATTTTTTTTTTTTTTTTTGAGACGGAGTCTTGCTTTGTTGACAGGCTGGAGTGCAGTGGCTCATTGCAACCTCTGTCTCCCAGGTTCAAGCAATTCCCTTGCCTCAGCCTTCTGAGTAGCTGGGACTACAGGCACACAGCACCCCACCTGGCTAACTTTTTGTATTTTAGTAGAGATGGGGTTTCACCATGTTGGTCAGGATGGTCTCCATCTCCTGACCTTGTGATCCGTCCACCTTGGCCTCCCAAAGTGCTGGGATTACAGGCATGAGCCACTGTGCCCAGCCAACAGAGTCAGGATTTTAACCCATGGCTGTGTGACTCTAAATCCCATGTTGTTACTGTTACTCCAGGCTGTGGGTGAGTTCTTTCTCAATGCTGCCCCCCCATAATCAACAAATCTTTAATGCATTGGTGAATTTACTTCTACCATCCTGTCAGGCTCTAAGAAACACCCAGACATCTCTGCAGCACATGCCAAGGGCCCAGGGAGTTCCCGTTATCTCAGATTCCTTCTTCACCAGAGAGTTGACAGTAGACAGTTTTAAGAAATCGAAAACAGCTCCCCACTCTGATATTCTGCCATTAGTCACTAATGACTAATTTGGGGAATGTGAAGATGATCTGCTCTTAAGAGTTTCTTGTAAAAAGTTTCTACCCAGCCTTGGGAAGGGTAGCACTTTATCAGAGATGAGCTGGCAGCTGTCTGTGCCTGGAGCCCTGGGGAGGAGGACCCAGACAGACAGAGAAGAGAGATGTTGAAGAGCTGAAGGCAACATTCGTTCATTTTGTCCACTTAATGACAGAGATAGACGTTCTCTCTATAATTAGGTGAATAACCATGGATTATGCCATGGTGTGTACAGTATGATCCATTTCCATATATATAGGAAGAAGACCAGAAGATTCCATACCTATTAACAATGTTAAGTCTGAGCAGTAAAGTTATGAGTGATTTTTTTTTCCCGTTTTTGGTTTTGTCCTTCTTTTCCACTGGAAAAAGCATTTCTTTCAGTGGTGCTTTCTTCCCCCTCCCCAGGCCACCACTGTGGTCATTCTAGAACCGAACTGTTCTGGTGGCTGCCAAAGGGTCTCCTCCCTCAAGGCCCTCTTGGCTCCAAAATGTCCTGCACACAGCTGCCAAATTAAAACATAGCTCAGACTACGGAATGCTCGAGATGGCCCCTTTCCAAGCAGTCACTCTCAGGAGTCACAAGTCTAGGCACACTTTTCAGGTGGGAGAGGTCAGGAATTGCGAAGAGCAGGTGTGTGAGTGGCAGGTGGTTTCCCTGATCACCAAGTTGTAGCTGGGACAGAGCGAGACAGCTCTTAGGTCTCAGGGAATCTGTAGTCTGGGTTATCCTCACCAGGCGGCAGCTTTATGAATTGCTCCTTTTGGCCTGCAGTCAACCAAGCTAAGCAGATCACCTCAAGGCCCCAGGAGTGAGTTATGGGTCTAGGCCAAAGCAGCCCTCTGAGCAAGTAATGACAGTGAGCTTCCCCAGGTGGTTCCCAAATGCCTTGAACCCTTTCAGCAACTCAGTTTCCATCTCAGAAGCAAAGCAGCAACAGCAGAGGTAAGGCAGAGGCTGCAGAGAAGAAAGACCTCCGACTCCACCCCATCACATGCATATAAACAAGCCTCTGGGGAGTTGGATGGCACTCTGGGAAAACGCCAGGGGCATTTATCTTAATTACACATTTTTCCTATATTCGCCTAGAAAACTTTCACTGGAAAAAGACAGTCTGCTTAACGTGCAGGCTACTTATCAAATCAGACTGCAGCAGTAAACACTAGTCTCTTGCAGCCGGGTTCATTTTAGAGGGTGCAGACTTAGAGGAATCTGGGATAATGAAATATCATTAAATTGAAACAGCTTGTTATGAAGTAGGATGAGCCCAGGTTTGTAAAAGAATGTGGAAAATATAGATATACATGCATTTAAAAAGGAGTGGGATTCATGCAGCAAATAAAGAGATATTTATTTGTATACGTGTATGTTTACATGAACTATTCAGTATTTTCAAATATTTTCCTATGACCAGGGTATATCATTTTTGAAAATATATAAGAATATTTATGCTTTTAGAAATTAAGAGTAGGGCCAGGCACAGTGGCTCACACCTGTAATTCCAGCACTTTGGGAGGCCGAGGTACCTGGATCATGAGGTCTGATGTTTGAGACAAGCCCGGCCAACATGCTGAAACCCCGTCTCTACTAAAAATACAAAACATTTGTTGGACGTGGTGGTGGGTGCCTGTATCCCAGCTACTTGGGAGGCTGAGGCAGGGGAATCGCTTGAAACTGGGAGGCAGAGGTGACAATGAGCTAAGATCATGCCACTGCACTCCATCCAGCCTGAGCAACAGTGCAAGACTCCGTCTCAAAAAAAAAAAAAAAGAAAGAAATTAAGAGTAATGGCTGGCACCAAAACAGTGAGGCTCCGTGGTGGTGGCATATGCCTGTAGTCTCAGCTACTCGGAGGCTAAGGTGGGAGGATTGTTTGTGCCCAGGAGTTTGACGCCAGCCTGGGCAATATAGCAAGACTCCAACTCTAAAAAAAAAAGGGTAGGGGATCACAAAAATGGTGATCTTGCAGGGCTAGTGAATTCATTATATACTTTTGTTTTCATGTAAACATTATTAACATTTTAATATTGCTTATTTTCTTCCCCCTATAATTAACATCAGTTCACTATATTCAAAAAGCTTCCTAGACAAATCCAAGATATCTATGCCTTTGGTACACTTTTTGTTCACAACCAGTATCAGTCGCTTTTACAGGTTTGTCTTGGTAAGCCAAGCATGCTGTTTGGCATGAAATTGTTTTAGGGTCTTATACACCCAAAGTATACATGTTTTTTAAAATTGTATATTCTTGGTAAAGATTATATTACCTGTCCTTATCCAAGCCGTAGACATGTTCTGGGCATTAATTATTTAACAGATATTTGAATAACCATAAGTGTGGAACGCCATGAAAGGCCTTGCCAATGTCTGAGGACAGGTGGTCAGGTGGGGTGTGGAGGGGCATCCACCCAGTTCTGGTATTCTGATTTTAATAACACCTAAAAATGAATATGTCAAAATTTAGGAATCTAGAAAAAAGGGGAACACCAAAAACACTTTTAAAAATCTATCCAGGAAACTTTATTTTAGAAAGATTGGTATTCAAATTTTTTTAATCAATCAAAGCAGAAAAAACACCTTTTTTAAAAAGTCAGGTTTATTGAATATAATTTTTTTTTTTTGACAGAGTCTTGCTCTGTCACCAGGCTGGAGTGCAGTGGCAGGATCTCGGCTCACTGCAACCTCCGCCTCCCAGGTTCAAGCAATTCTCCTGCCTCAGCCTCCCAAGTAGCTGGGACTATAGATGTGGGCCACTACACCCAGCTATTTTTGTATATTTTTAGTAGAGACAGGGTTTCACCATGTTGGCCAGAATCGTGTCAATCTCTTGACCTTGCGATCCACCTGCCTCAGCCTCCCAAAGTGCTGGGATGACAGACGTGAGACATCATGCCCAGCCTATTGAATATAATTTATATGGAGTAAAATTTACCTTTCTAGTGTACAGTACTGTGGATTTTGACAAATGCATACAGTTGTATAACTGCCACAACAATCGAGACACATGGTACTTTTATCAGCCCCCAAAATACCTTTGTGTCTCTTTGCAGTAAGCCCCTGCCTCAATTCCCAGTGCTTGTCAACTTCCAATCAGTTTTCCGTTATGTTTTGCCTTTTCCTTAATGTCATACATCATCCATTGTGTAGCCTTTTCCATCTGCATGCTTTCGCTTACCACAATTCAACTCAAGTTCATCTACTTTGTTGTGTGTGTCAATACTTTTTAAAAAGTTTCTGATTAGTATCATATTGCGTGGATGAGCTAGAGTTTGTTTATCCATTCACTAGTTGAAGGACATTTGAAGAACATTGTTTCCAGTGTTTGGCTATTGTGAATAAAGCTACTATAAACATTCTATTGCAGGTTACTGTATAAACATACATTTTCTTTCTTAATGCCTAGGAGTAGGATTGCTGCATCATGTGGTAAGTGTATGTTTAACTTTGTAAAACTGTCAAATGGTTTTCAAAAGTGGCTATACCATTTTACATTCCCACCAGGAATGTATGAGAGTTATAGTTGCTCAACATCTTTGCCAGCATTTATCATTGGTTTTAGTCATTCTAATAGACCTATACACTAGATTTATGGTTTTTCAAATGCATTTCACTTGCATTTCCCTCATAACTAATGATGTTGACATATTTTCACGTACTTACGTCCCATCAACATTTCTTCTTTTCTGAAGAATCTACAGGAATCTGACAATTTGAAAAATTTACTATTATGGAGAGTGAGTTATTTGTATTAAGGACTTAACAGATGTGTGTTTTATGAATATTTTCCTCTATTCTGTGCTTATCTTTTGTGTTTTGTTGTTGTTGTGCGTGTGTGTTGTTGGTTTTTTTTTTGAGATGGTGTCCTGCCCTGTTGCCCAGTCTGGAGTGTGGCAGCATAATCTTGGCCCACTGCAACTTCTGCTTCCTGGATTCAAGCAATTCTCCTGCCTCAGCCTCCTGAGTAGCTGGGACTATAGGTGCCTACCACCACACCTGGCTAATTTTTGTATTTTTAGTAGAGACGGGGTTTCAACACATTGGGCAGGCTGGTCTTGAACTCCTGACCTCAGATCATCTGCCCGCTTCAGCTTCCCAAAGTGCTGGGATTACAGACATGCGCCACTGTGCTTGGCATCGTTTTTTCATTTTCTTGACAGTATCTTTTGAAGAGCAGATGTTTTAATTTTGAAAAGGTTTAATTTATCATTTTTTCTATATTTTTGATGTTATATCTAAGAAATCTTCATCTCACCCACAGCCGTGAAGGTTTCTTCTCTGTTTTCTTTCAAAAATTTTGCTGTTTTAAGTTTTATACTTAGATCTGATTCATGTTGAGTTGAGTTTTGTATATAATGCCAAGCATGAATCACATTTCTCTTTTTTACATTTGGATGTCAGTTGCCAAAACCACTTTGAATGACCAGTACTTGGGTTTACTAGACAGTTCAATATACATATAGTTCCTTAAAATGTGGTTACCAATGTGTCCCCGGTGAGTCTTTCAATCATTCAGTTATTCAAAGATTTCTCAACTACCTGCTATAATCTAAGATGGTGTTTATTGTCTAGTGTAGGAGAAATATATGTCAATAGTATATTAACTATACTATGATACAGACAATAACAAGCTGCATATGTTCTGCCCAAGAATAAAATCTGAACCACTTCATGATTCATGTCAAGAACCTACTAGAGTATTTAGGAATAAGCTATATGGTAGGCTAAAAATGGAGGTAATGGAATAACTGACCCATCCCTTTGGACAACTGGCCTCTGAGGGATATGGCAAAAATGCCAAGTCAGAATGTTTAAATGCTTCCTTATAAATAACAGGCACCTGAAAAGCTATAAATCTTATATATGACAGGCACCTGAAAATCTAAATGGTCATATGGAAATGCTGGAGAGTTGGTGAAAAACCTGGTCTTGGAGACAACTCATCTGGCAGCTTCAATCAAGTCACTTCAGCATTCTGGGCCTCAGTTTCCACATCTATAAAGTGAGAAACTTGGACCAGGTAATCTATGTGTTTCTTTCAGAAAAAAAAAAATTGGGAAGTTTGGTGGTACAGTACCAAAACACAGAAGGTTATAGTCATGTTAGGTGAATTGATGGATGCTAGACTGAAAGATATAATTACTGAGTTCTTAGGCAAATCTATGGGTGCTAAAAGAATGAAAGGATATCACTCATAAGTTAAAATTAAAGCCAGACTTACACACACACACACACACACACACACAGTTGACACACACACATACACACTTGAGAGGGTCTTGCTCTGTTGCCCAGACTGGAGTGCAATGGTGTGTTCAGAACTGACTACAGTCTTGACCTCCTGGCTCAAGTAATCCTCCCACCTCAGCCTCCCAGCTAACTAGAACCACAGGTGTACCACCACGCCTGGCAAATTTTTTGTATTTTTTGTAGAGAAAGGGTTTCGCCATGTTGTCCAGGCTGGTCATGAACTCCTGAGCTCAAGTGATCCACCTGCCTCAGCTTCCCAAAGTGCTGGGATTATAGGCATGAGCCACCGTGACTGGCCACACACCGTATTTTTTTGAGGGATAAGGAGCACTCATGAGAAAATGAATTAGTAGACATTAGTGATATTTTCAAAACCCTAAAACAAGATCTGGAAACTTCTATCACAGTATTTCCCTTACATTAATGATAACTCCGTTTTCCCCCATTATGACCTGGGACATGCCTAAGAGACAGGAAATAGAAGACATGAAAATAAAAGGGCGTTTTTTCTGAACAGAGATTCAATTAAGACATTGGCCTCAGAATTTTTTTGTCATGCAGAAACAAATAAAACTGATATTAAATAACTCTAGTTTGCAAATGTCAATTCAATGGGAACAAGCTCTTGTATAATCTTATAAAGCTGACTGTTTTAGTTAAACCAAATTATATTTATAAGATGATAGGTAACTAAAGGACCAGTTAAGACAGAGGGCAGTGACTTGGGAGTCACCATATTCACAAAAGATAGTTCCTCTAGATTCTAGAGAGTATGGACAGCCAAAAAGAGTAAAACAAGTTGGGCAACATCAATTGCCCCTAATGGGATGTGGGTTACTTCTAATGAAATATGAATCAGAAACACTATCCTCTCATTATAAAAACTGTGTGGACCTCCAGATGAGGAAGCTGTGAGCCAATCCTGGCTGTTGAATGTTAAGGAAGATACAATTGAGTTGAAGGATTTATGTCAGAGGGTAGAAATGCTGCCACATGATGCCAGGGTTTTAAAAATGGGCCCAATCTAGAAATAAAAAGGCCTGATATGGAATATGATCAGCTATAAAAGTGTTAAACTTCAGAAGAGAACAAACTGATGATTGCAAAATGCCAGAAAGTAGAGGAAGACCAAGTGAAGCTTAAAAATACATGCATAGGCCGGGTGCCGTAGACATTAGTGATATTTTCAAAACCACATAACAAGATCTGGAAAAGTCTATCACAGTATTATTTCAGGCACATGAAAAGCTATAAATCTTACCTGTAATCCCAGCACTTTGGGGGTCCAAGGTGAGCAGATCAGGAGGTCAGACGTTGGAGACCAGCCTGGGCAACGTAGTGAAACCCCATCTCAACTAAACCCCGTCTCTACTAAAAATATAAAAAATTAGCTAGGTGTGGTGGCCGGCACCTGTAATTTCAGCTGCTGGGGAGTCTGAGACAGGAGAATTGCTTGAACCCAGGAGGTGAAGGTTGCAGTGAGACGAGATTGTGCCATTGCACTCTAGCCCAGGTGACATTGTGAGACTCTGTCTCAGAATAATAATAAAAATAAATACATGCACAAGACAGCTATGAATTTCATTACCTCAAGAAGAGAACAGGAATGATAATTTGAACAATTTCCTATAAGAACTAGCTGGTAAACTTTTGGCTTCAATCATCCATTGACTGAAAAGAAACAAATGTTTTCAGGGTAATATTGTGGGGGGGCTGCTTATCATCTTGGTCTTGAAACCAGCAGCCACACAAATTTCCTTTCACATTCAACAGATCATAAAAAGTAGTAAGTTTTATACTGAGTTCTGAGAAATCTCATACTGTTGGAGCAGCTACCGTATGTCAAGTTTAGAATTTACATTTGGAGGAACAGCTTTCTGCAGATTTACTTTTCCCATGCCAACCACCTGACGAAAGGAACAATCGGCTCCCAAGGTGGTGCCTCCCCTTCAACAGTGGTTCTGACTGTCTGTCCAGAGAAAGGAAATCTTAAATGTCCTGTTCATCAGCTGGGCATTCCTGGGCTCATCAACCTTTTTACCCCACTGAAATATTTAGATGGTTACAACAAGCATATAAGTGAATCATTGCAATCTCAATCAGAATCTAAAATAATGTCCTATATCAGGCAACTAACAACAAAAGTAAAATTGGACTGATGTTCCACACAAACAACAGAAGATGCTGGATGCAAAGTTCGGTCGCATAACCACTTGAAACATACAATAAAGGTAACCTGATGCATATTTAGTCTCATGTGAGGGAACTGTGATTAGCATAATTAGGCTTATGGAATGAGTGACCAAAAACCAAATGTTCAAATGAGTTCTTTTGAGAATCCCTTTAAGAAAGCCCTGAGGGTCCCAGACAGGCACAAAGATCACATGATTAGGCAGTGCTTGGTCAGTGGTGGCCGTGGCTGCACAAGAGGAGCCAGAGCTCAGTCTTAGATGGCTCACTTGGGCTTACTGGACAGTTAAATGTACATATGGTTCATTATAATGTGGTTACCAATATGTCCCTCTGTGGCTCTACTTGGCTGACTTTCTGAAATGCTATATCTGAATATACAGCTCTCTTAAGAGCTGTCTCTATCTCCTTTTTTTCTCTAAAAACTGAAGTTTCTGAAAGCAAAGTGTGTTTCTTGAGTGTGTCTTTATCCTTGATCAGTGTTAAGGGTATATGGTACATACAAAGTAACAAACCCAGGTCTGCTATTGCTGTCCATTTTAAGCCTTGGTAGGCTGCTCGAACTCATAGAAAAGAGAAGGAAAAGACAGGGCAGGGTATGATACAACCAGGCACAACCTGGATTCAACTAAAAAAGACACAAGTAGGGTAGGCATAACTTTTGGGGCCAGCTGCAGAGAGAAGAGAATGGCTGCTCCCAACCTCTTTGAAGGAAAAACTTATGCAAGACTCCTAACTTGCTCACAATCTGCATAAATGCAGCAAACAAATTGGGTAAATTACTTTTGTCCTCACTCGAGGGATATCTAATAAGAATCCCAAGCTTTATTCTTTGGTAGGACAATATACACAGCCAACACACATAGGCAAAATTGCCCTGGTTATTAAAAATGATGAAATATATCTATATTCCTTGGAAAAGAACTGCTGTCTGAACCACCTGAATGCTACCAGCTAACCCATTTGCCCCAGATCCTCAACTGGGACTCCCCAGACCTCGGCCCACTCCAGCCAGGGTGAATGCCTGGCCCCGAAGGCCATTGCTGCAGCCCTAGAGTGTTCATTATGACTGATTGCTGCCTGGACTACACTGATTCTGAAACTATCCTCTCTGTTCTCAGGCAATGGTCATAAGTGGCACTGCTGACTAAGCCAGAGAGTTATAAAAGTAACCTAGTTCAGGACGACAAGGAAGATGGGTAGAGAGGGAAGAAGAGACTAGCCCAAGGTTGCCCGGGGATGAGGAGTGAGGGGCTGTTAGTGCTGAGGCCTCCTGGGCTTGCCATATGAAGGGTTCTGCTTGGTCCTGAGTGGCACAGCAATACCCATTCACTACCTCTAGGAGAAGCTGGGAGGAACAGGTCACAGCTGAGAAGCAACAGGAACCCTGGAGGGGAAAAGTCTTACGTAAATATGAAAGAGGATTAAAAGCAGAAAAAGAGGATATTAATCCAAACCACAAGTGTATTTTCAGACTGCCAAGGTCCTGAGCTTCTGCATCTTACACACCTCAGTGTGAACAGTGCTTTTACCAATGTGAGAGAGAATTTAGCTCAACTGAGGGACTTATCAGGAAGGTTAAGGGGAAAGTTCCAGATGGGATAGTATCACAATGCAGAAAGAACATATAATTCCGTTAAAAAGTAAATGCCACCAAAGGCCCCAATTTAGCACATGCCTGTATGCTCGGAACTCAGTGCATTTATAAAATGTCCCTTCAGGGCATGGCATGAGATTTGACTATGCAGTAAGATTTCCTCCATTTAGCATATATTTATTGTGTTTATGCATTTGGTCTCAGAGCTAAACATAAGCAGAGGCAGGCCCTAGGCCAAACTTTTAAGCAAATGAAAATTTATTGTGACTACGTCTTCCATCTTTCTTTTCCCCTCCCTTTTCTCCTGTGGTCAATCTAACCCCCTTCTGAGGGATGAGTGCTTTTGGCTCAAGTGGTAATTCCTTTTGCAGAAGAATTGTGAAGATCATATTCCATTGAGGACCCAGAGAAGTGAATCTCTACTAGTAGGCTTTTGGGCGTCATCACAAGGGGTGGGAGAGGGCCCTTTGGGGGCTGGTTCACAGTAATTCACTTTTTCTGGGCTTGGAAGGAAGAGTTCCTCACACAGTAGACACTTTGCACTGCTTGCAGTTGTCCATGCAGCCAGGAGGTCTCTGTTTCTGATAGTCAAGCTCCAGCACAGAGGACTGGATAGAAGTGACTGAGCTGAGGAATGTCTTAGCTTCCCAGCTGGTAGCCACTAAAGCTGCAGGCACACAGGGAGGGGACCATAGGTGAATACTGATCACTGTCAAAAGAACTGCTGTCCCATGATAGCGGAAAAGAGTAAGTCAGCTTTAAGTCAGTCTCATTATTGATTTTAAATTCTCTAGGCTGAGTGCGTTGGCTCATACCTGTAATCCCAGCACTTTGGGAAGCCGAGGTGGATGGCTCACTTGAGGTCAGGAGTTCAAGACCACCCTGGCCAACATGGTGAAATCCCATCTCTACTAAAAATACAATTAACCCAGCATGGTGGGGGGCGCCTGTAGTCCCAGCTACTCAGGAGGTAGAGGCAGGAGAATTGCTTGAAATGGGGAAGCAGAGGTTGCAGTGAGCCGAGATGGGACCACTGCTCTCCAGCCTGGGCAATAGGGTGAGACTCCATCTAAAAAAAAAAAATTCTGTAGAGATGATATATGCTTTTATTTACCACACTGGGGATGAGCCATGTCTTCCACTAGCCCTGTCTGTACCCTGGCCAGCACACAGCTACCCCAGAGGGTGTTTCTCAGCACCTCTCACAGCTTTCCCTGGGAGCTCAAGTCTGAGAAGTTATCTCAGAACAAACTGACAATGGCAAAGTTGGGAACAAAGGCAGAGGTGAGGCAGGGAACTTGGGTCTATATGTACTATGAGGACACCCTTCTGCTGGGTGAAGGAGAAGCGGACCGTGGTTCCTGGCAGGGTAGCCACACTTTCCAAGCGCCCTCCTGCTCAGTCTCTGGCGACTGCAGCATCACAGGAGGCCTTGCCTATGTCCTCCAGTTGCTAGGGTGATTTAAAAATAGCTTCTGCAGCTGGGGAAGGGGGCAGGGAAAGAATGGAAGACAAGTGGCCTTTAGCAGGAAAACCAAAGGCAAGGAACCCTCAAAGGCAATGACCCTCCCTTGCAGGAAGGTGTCCTATGTTTACTGCGCTTCTTACCCGAAAGACAACCTTTTTGTCCTGGGTCTGCTGTGGACTCTTTCTGGTAAGGATCCGCCTGCTTCTGGAGAAGACCCTGTTCACTCTGTGGACCAGCAGCCAGGAGGACGCCAGCAGTTTCTGCATGGAAAGAGGAAACAATCGGTGTTCAGGTTCAGAATGATTGTTCTGCCAATACTAAGATGGGGCTTTGCAAAATAGGCCTGTCAATAGGAGTTCTATCGGGAGGGGCCGGGGGGAAGAGAAGGGTGTCTGGAACCATGCTGGGTACAGGGCCAGCAACATCTTCTTCAACTTTTTGCATTAGGAATTCTCATTTTCTAGTGCCAGTGTCAATGGACTCGTGCCCTGTGTCAGGTAATGGCAGCCAGAGTCCCAGCCGTGTCGCCCTAACTCTAGGACATTTTCTCAGTTTAGTGTGAGTGTTTCGGGCCAAGTGTCCTAGTGAGAGGACAGCTGATTTTTGAAAATTACTGGCTGGGCACGGTGGCTCATGCCTGTAATCCCAGCACTTTGGGAGGCCAAGGTGGGCAGATCACCTGAGGTCAGGAGTTTGAGACCAGCCTGACCAACATGGAGAAACCCCACCTCTACTAAAAATATAAAATGAGCCAGGCATGGTGGTACATGCCTGTAATCCCAGCTACCCTGGAGGCTGAGGCAGGAGAATCACTTGAACCTGGGAGCCAGGGTTTGCAATGAACTGAGATCATGCCATTGCACTCCAGCCTGGGCAAGAATGAAACTGCATCTGAAAGAAAAAGGAAAGAAAAGAAAGAAAGAAAGAGGAAGAAAGAAGGAAGAAAGAAAGAAAGAAAGAAAGAAAAGAAAGAAAGAAAGAAA
>NW_022436978.1:15045636-15102034 GCF_009761245.1 Sapajus apella | reverse complement strand
AAGAAAGAAAGAAAGAAAGAAAGAAAGAAAGGAAAGAAAGAAGGAAGAAAGAAAAAGAAAGAAAAGAAAAGAAAGAGAAAAGAAAAGGAAAATGGAAAATTGCTTGGTAAGTGTCCCAGGAAGGTGTTACGGCTTAAATCTGTGTTCATCTGTCCTCTCTCCACATAAGAGACTCTACCTCACCATTACCAGGCTTTGGGAGATATCACAACAACTCTTTTTTCTTTTTTTCAGGAAAGGATTCAAGACTCTGGCATTAAATTATATGAGAAACTTCCTGGTTAAGCAGTGTTTCATCCCCTCAAAAGAACCACCAAAATAAAGTCTGATATTCCATGTTGTGGGATATTGTAAAACTATAAAAAAATTACACAAGAATAATTAAAACATATAAAAATGTTCACAATAAAGTGGAAAACAGGTTACCAAAGAGTATAAATATAATCTTAAATTTTTAAAATTATGAAGTATACGTATATAAATATTACATCTCATCACATTACCTATATATAATTGTATATGTACATAAAATATAAATATGGGCCAGGCATAGTGGCTCATGCCTGTAATCCCAGCACTTTGGGAGGTCAAGGCAAGCGGATCACCTGAGGTCAGGAGTTCGAGACCAGCCTGGCCAACATGGTAAAACCCCATCTCTACTAAAAATACAAAAATTAGCAGGGAGTAGTGGTGGGTGCCTGTAATCCCAGTACTCAGGAGGCTAAGGCAAAAGAATTGCTTGAACCCCAGAGGCAAAAGTTGCAGTGAGTTGAGATTGTGCCACTGCACTCCAGCCTGGGCCGCAAGAGCGAGACTCCGTCTCTAAATAAATAAATGAAAATAACTAAATAAATATGATACCAGATTGTTTCTGGATTGTTCAATTATAGTTATTTTTCCTTCTGTATGTTTTTATTTATATTTCAGGTTTTTCTATTTGGAGTGTTTTATTACTTTACAACTGTCGAATACAATTTTTAAAATATATCCACATTACCAAGTTGAAAGTTGTTCTTCTCTTAGGCATAGCCAAACAAAGGTAGACTAGTGGTCTGGTGACAGAAGTGGCCTTTTCCTGACTTCAGAAACTCCCAGAGGACGGAAAGCAAAGGCAAGTCTCCTTAGAGGCGGAGGGATGGACAAGATGACCTCCCTAGCTCTTAAATCACTGCTGAATGCTAATTTGCTCAGAAACCTTCTGGAGGGAATTATTCAGACCCTTCATAACCCTTTCTCTGGTCTGGTCTTGTTTTGTCAGAATCAAAATGTTCCTCCTCACATCTAACCCAAACCCCTCCACAGAGGGCTGTAAAACATTCAGGTGGGCCGTGGTGGCTCACGCCTGTAATCCCAGCACTTTGGGAGGCCAAGGCAGGCAGATCACAAGGTCAGGAGTTCAAGACCATCCTGACCAACATGGTGAAACCTTGACTTTACTAAAAATACAAAAAAAATTAGCCGGGCATGGTGGTGGGTGCCTGTAATTCCAGCTACTTGGGAGGCTGAGGCAGGGGAATTGCTTGAACCAGGGAGGTGGAGGTTGCAGTGTGCTGAGGTCACACCACTGCACTCCAGCCTGGGCAACCCAGCAAGACTGTGTCTCAAAAAAAAAAAAAAAGAAATTCCTAATGGGCTTGGGAGCAAACAAGGTTCTCAAGGCCAGGACACCCACCTAGAAACAGCCCAGACGCAAACGCTACATTCCAGGAGCCTGGGGTGCGCCCTCACTAGCATGTGGCAAGAAGGGGTGCCCGTTAAACGCCTTTACTGCCTTACTTGTTTTCCAAATATATATGGTGGGTCTCAGCAGGCTGACAAAAATTTCGCCTTGAGCAGGGCCTTAGTTACATTTTTCCTGCCTCTGGACTTCAGTTTCCTCTTTTGTAAAATGCGAAAGTTAAACTTAAAAGTTAAACTTGGCTGAGCATGGTGGCTTATGCCTATAATCCCAACATTTGGGAGGCCAAGGCGGGAGGATCATCCTAGTTCAGGAGTTCGAGACCAGTCTGACCAACATGGTGAAACCCCATCTCTACTAAAAATACAAAAATTAGCTGGGTGTGGTGGCACACACCTGTAATCCCAGTTACTCGGGAGGCTGAGGCAGGAGAATCGCTTGAACCTGGGAGGTGGAGGTTGCAGTGAGCCGAGAAAGCGCCATTGTACTCCAGCCTGGGAGACAGAGCTAAACTCCATCTCGAAAACAAACAAACAAAGTTAAACTTGAACTCTAAGTTTCCTTCTGGCTCTGGGATTTGACAAGAGTTGTTTGCAGGTAAACAATTGCTCTTCAATTTTATAGATGTGCCAAAGTCCAGTTTGCCCCCTGAGATCTTTGGAGCAGTGTGAACTACAGATCTGGGATCCAGTACATGCCGGAAGCCCGAGGGCTGAGTCCAGCCCACGGAGATGTCTTGTTTGGCTCACAGAGTTAGAAGGGCACAGAATTTAAGATGAAAAAAATAGTCATTTACCAATCTTTAAAAATAGGGCCATTTTGAATAAAAACCTATATTTCTGCATTTTCTTGGCAAATCATAACATCTGACAATGGTGGTTCTTCACGGAAAAAACCTTCTGGATCTGAATGGTGGCTGCACCTTTGAAAGAGATGTGGGGTTTCCAGGTGCTGCAGCTACTTCAGTCGCTGCTGTCTCCTGGACTCTGGGGCTGAATGGCAGTGGTGTTCTCAGGTTTCTTATATCAGGTCTCTGCGCTCTTTCATGTTACCTCTGTGGATCTTGCAAGCATGTGAGTTTGCAACTTCTGATTTCTTGGGAACAGAGATCACCTTTGTATCCTCCACAAAGCTTAGCTTGGTAAGAATGTATAAAGGTACTTAATTTGTACTGTTTCTAGCTACCTAAGATGAAGGGTTTGGTAGACCAAGTGAATCAGTCCTTGTGTTCAGAATTTTACAGTGTTTTTTAGGTGAATCACTCCCCTTCCCCATGAAGGCAAGGGATTTGCTCCTGAGTAAGCCCTTGGCTACCACAGGTCCTCCTCCAGGCAGCCTGATTTCTGGCCCTGGTATTTCCTTGGAGTGTGCCTAGGGAGGTTTGGATTAAGTTTGGCTTCTCACTTAGGAGACGGCTTGGCAGACACCTCCATGGAGACAGAAACGGGATTCCAGGCTCCGCTCGTATATCACTTTTGACACTCACTTTAAGACATAAGAGCATATTTTTCATCTGCCAGCCATCCAAAGACAGAATCCTCATCCTGTTTATTGACACTGTGGATTTGGATGAGCTGCCAGGAGCACAGGGATGGCAGTTTCTGGAGATATGATGAGGAGTAAGAAGTCAGTTTCTGCTTCTCTCCTTGTCTCTGCTCTCAGCAGTACCTATTTTATTGTTGAGACCTCTATGACCTTGATATTTCTATTCCCCTGATGATTTTATTTGTGGTCAAAGTGAAAACATGGTTAGAGTAAAATAGGTAGTTCAAAGAGTAAGTGAAGAACAGTCAAAGTAAATAACTTGAGGAAGATAATATACATATTTTATTTTAAAATAAAGTAGCCATGTAACGTACTAACTTTTTTTGAGGCAGGATCTCACTACATTGCCCAGGCCTGTCTCAAACTCCTGGCCTCAAATGATCCTCCCACCTTAGCCTCCTGACTAGCTGTGGTTATAGGCGTGAGCCACCACATCCAGCAGCAAAAGCTGTTGTAGCAGGGAGCAAGGTGGCAGGCTGTCAGCAGAAATTTCCAAGTGACTACAGGAGGTCCCCAACTTTTATTGCTGTACATTTATCTGTTCATTTGAGGCTATGTAAAATTTATCTCTGTCTCAGCTCTCACCTTTTTTGTGCCCGCATTTTGAACTCTCTGTCCCTTTAGTTCAGATTTGGTCATTTAAGCAAGCCCCACTGAGGCCGGGACGCTCTATCAAAGAACCAGGTTCCTCCTCCTCCCATGGGGGTGCTCTCATTATGCAGGTTTTCTTTAATGTCTCCCAGTAGTGTTTTGCGGCTTTCTGGGTATGGATACTGCACCTCTTTTGTCAAATTTATTCCTAAGCACTTCATATATTTTGAGCCATTGCGAATAGTATTTTTAATTTTAATTTCTATAATGTAGAAATAAAATGGATTTGTGTATATTAATTTTGTATTGTGCAACACTGTTAAACTCATGTATTAATTATAGTAGCTTTTTATAGAGTTCATTCTTTCTACATGAATGAGCATGTCACCTGCAAATAACAACAGTTTATTTCTCCTTTTCCAATATGAATAACTTTATTTCTCTGTCTTGCCTGACTGTCCCAGATAAAACCTCCCATATGCTGTTGAATAGGGGTGGGGAGAATCAACATCCTTATTTTGTCTCTGGTACTAGGGGAAAAGCATTTAATATGATGTTAGCTTTAGGTATTTTGTACACAATCTCTATCAGGTGGAGGAAGTTCCTTTCTAGTCCTAGTTTTCTAAGAGCTCTTTTTTTTTTTTTTAAATCAGGAATGTGTTTAGATTTTGTCAAATGGCTTTTCTGTCCATTTGAGATGATCATATGTTGCTATTGTTGTTAATCTGTT
Organism: Sapajus apella; assembly: GCF_009761245.1. NCBI lineage: Eukaryota > Metazoa > Chordata > Mammalia > Primates > Cebidae > Sapajus > Sapajus apella. Next base: position 15,097,490 of record NW_022436978.1, on the reverse strand, counting down.
AATATGGCATATTACATTATTGATTTTTGAGTGTTCAACCAACACAGTACTATTCTACTTGGGTAAATCCCACTTGGTCAAAATGTATTGACCTTTTCATATATTGTTGGTTATTTGATAAAATTTTGTTTCAAATATTTGCATCAATTTTCATGAAGGATATTGGTCTATAGTTTTCTTACAGTGTCTTTGTCTAGTTTTGGTTTCAGGGTAATGCTGGCCTTCATTAGAATGAGTGGGGAACGATTTTCCTCTCCTCAATATTGTAGAAGAATTAACATACAATTGGCATTATTTCTATATTAAATGTTTAGTAGAGTCCTATCTTGAGTGCTTTACTATATATTCTGTGGGCTCTGAAACTTGGGGCAATACACATCTGCTGGGGCTTTGCCTGTCTTTCTTTTTCTTTTTTTTTTCCATTTATTTATTTTATTGCATTTTAGGTTTTGGGGTACATGTGAAGAACATGCAAGATTGTTGCATAGGTACACACGTGGCAGTGTGATTTGCTGCCTTCCTCCCCATCACCTACATCTGGCATCTTTCCCCTTGCTATCTCTCCCCAACTCCCCACCCCCCACCGTCCCTCCCCTATTTCCCCCCAACTGACCCCAGTGTGTAGTGCTCCCCTCCCTGTGTCCATGTGTCACCAGGCTGGAGTGCAGTGGCATGATCTTGGCTCACTGCACCCTCCACCTCCTGTGTTCAAGCGATTCCCCTGCCCGAGCCTCCCAAGTAGATGGGACTACAGGTGCGCCCTCACCATGCCCAGCTAGTTTTTTGCATTTTCGTAGAGACGGGGTCTCACCATGTTGGCCAAGATGGTCTCGATCTCCTGATCTCGTGGTCTACCTGCCTCCTCCCAAAGTGCTGGATTACAGTCGTGAGCCACCGCACCTGGCCTTGCCTGTCTTTTTCTTTGAAGGCAGCATGCTGTTTCCATCCTTCAGCCTTGGAAGGAAAAAGGAAATGTGGAGAGGGTGAAAGATGAGGGACAGGAGTGGGGGCATGATCTTTCAATGCATATGTTTAAAAAAAGATGAAATTCATGTAACATACAATTCACCACTTTAAAGTGTTTAATTCAGTGGCATTTATTAAATTCACAGTGTTGTACAACCACTACCACTGCCTAATTCTAAACATTTTCATTACCCCAGAAGAAAATCCCATACTCATTATGCAGTCACTCCCTATCCTCTCCTCCAGCTAGATCCCGGCAACTCCTAATCTGCTTTCTGTCTCTGGTTTTACCCATTCTGGATATTTCATATCACTGGAATCATACAACATGTGATGTTTTGCATCTGGCTTTTTTTGCTTATCATATTTAAAAATTTTATATGTAATGTAGCATGTAGTAATATTCCATGGTATTTAGATACCACGTTTTGCTTATCCATTCATCACTTGATGAATATTTGTATTGTTTCCACCTTTTGGCTATTAAGAATGGTGCTGCTATTAACACTCATGTGTAAGTATGTGTTTGAGCACCTGTTTGCAGTTCTTTTGGATATATATCTAGGAGTGAAATTGCTGGATCTCATGGTAATTCTGTTTAACTTTTTGAGGAATCACAAAACTGTCTTCTACAGTGGTTGCACCATTTGATATTCTCATCAGTAACGTGTGAGGGTTCCAGTTTCTCCATAATCTTGCCAAAGCTTTTTTTAAATTAAAATTTTTTTTATTGTGACTATCCTAGTGGGTGTTAAGTGATATCTCATTGTGGCTTTGATTTACATTTCCCTACGGATTAATGATGTTGAGCATCTTTTCATGTACATGTTGGCCACTGGTCTATCTTCTTGGAAGAAATGTCAATTTATGTCATTTCCCCATTTTCAAAATTGGATTTTTTATCTTTTTGTTATTGAATGTTGTACATTATATTCTAGATATTAAGCCCTTATCAGATATGTAATTTACAAGTATTTTCTCCCATTCTATAGGTTGACTTTCACTTTCATTTTTGTTTTTAACTTTCAGCATGCCTTTATTTTTTTAATTGACAAATTTAAAAATCATATATATTTATGGTGTACAACATGCTTTTGACATATGTACACACGTGGAATGGCTAAATCAAGCTATTTAACATATGCATTACCTTCTATACTTGCCATTTTTTTTGTGATGAAAACACTTAAAATGCATTCTCTTAGCAATTTTCAGATATATATTGTTATTAACTGTAGCCACCAGGATGTGCAATAAATCTCTTGAATTTATTCCTCCTAACTGAAATTTTGTTCTTTCACCAATATCTTTTCGCTTTCTTGATAATGTTTTGTAATATAAAGAAGTTTAATTTTTTTTTTTTTTTTTTTTAGACGAAGTCTTGCTGTATTATAGCCCAGGCTGGAGTACAGTAGTATGACCTCAGTTCACTACAACCTCTACCTCCCGGGTTCAAGCAATTCTCCCACCTCAGCCTCCCAAGTAGCTGGAATTACAGGTGGGCGCCACTACGAACAGCTAGTTTTTGTATTTTTTGTAAAAATGGGGTTTCACCATTTTGGCCAGGCTGGTCTCAAACTCCTGGCCCCATGTGATCCAGCCGCCGAGGCCTCCCAGAGTTCAATTAATCTATGTTTTTCATTGTTGTTGCTCATACTTTGAATGGCATATCTAAGAATCCATTGCCAAATCCAAGGTGGTGAAGATTTTCTCGTGTTTTCTTCTAATAGTTTTATGGTTTGAGCTCTTACATTTAGTTTGTTAATCCATTTGGAGTTAAGTTTTGTATATGGTATGAGGTGGGGGTGTTCAATTTTATTCCTTTGGATATGGATACCCAGTTGTCTCAGCACTTGATGTATATTTTAATATCATTTTGCTTTGTGCTTAAACTATAGGAATATATTAATTATCAAAACTTAAAAATATATTTTTGAAATGAGAAAGAAATAATCCTTGGAAAAAGAGGAGCAAATTGATAGTGTGGCTAAGATAGCGAACTGTAGAGCAGGACTGCCTGGATTTGCAGCCTGGCTTCTCCACATACCAGCTGATTGATCTTGGGCACATTATTTAATTTTTCTGTGCCTCAGTTTCCTCACATATAAAATTAAATAACAATAGTACATACTTCACAAAGTTATTATGGGAATTGAGTGAATTAACATATTTAAAGTATATAGTTGTTAGTAAGCCTAGTTGTTAGTAAGCCCTATATAGGCATTTTTTTAAATAATGAAATAAATAAAATTTGAAACTTCTGCAACAGCTGGGGCTGCAAAGAAAAAAAATAAAAAAAAAAGAAACTCTAAGTATGCCAACCATTGTGTCTATTGCTTAGGCACCAAGTTTTCGGGGCAAGCAGGGCCTGAGGGTAAGGAACCAGAAGAAAAAGTACTGACAGTGATCAGTAGGATACTGTGAGAGGAGAATCCATTGCCAGTATTCTTAAAATACTGAGAGGAAAAACCCAGTCTTCTATCTCACTTCCCTGACACGGAGATGCCACTGGTCCTCACAAGAAGGGCTTCCCCCCTGGCCCTGTGCTTTAGTGGGTTCCACATAACACAAACACACAACAAAACATACGTATTAAGACACACATGGCTGCCTCTGTTACTGGTGCGGTGTAACACATAACCCTAACATCCACCCAACGACTCATGTAGGGAAGCATGTCTTTACATCTCTTTCCCTATGTTCTTGAAACAAATGGCCACCATGTTCAGAGGATGGGAAGGTATGTGGGCTGTGCTACTGTTATCACTGAGTCTTATCATAAGACTAAATGCTGTCATTGAGTCAACTCAACTGCTATCATTGTCTTATCTTTATGATAATACTCACTGCTTTGATATGTGGGGAACATTTTTAATGGCAGAAGTGCTCATATAAGAGGAAAGATACATTGACTAACTTGTGAAATCCCTCTTTTTGAGCATTTTGTTTAATGAATTATCAATTTCCAGTAGGGGTAAATATCCATTTTCTTTCTTCTTTTTGTGTGCCAATTAACAGTTTCAAAGATTCTCACAAATTAGTGCACTGTTCAAAACAATTGCATGAGATGCCTGGGGAACATTTTGCAATATTAAACATTTCTCATCACTGTTAAATGTATGTGTATATGTCTACCTATAATACATGGAAGTTTGATAATGATTCTCTACATTGGCAAGTAGATCAACATTGAACATTAAAATTGCAAATAGTTTTAATTGTATACAAATTTAGTAATTTTTAATTAAAATTTAAAAATTAAATAAAGGGTTTTCAGCTTTAAATATTTTATTAAAAACATATTCATTTACTATCATTTTAGATTGTGTCTTTAAATTTAAATAAATCATTTTGAATATTTTAGAAAAAACTTATGGAAAATACATATGAAAATAATTTTAGATTTTTTATCTTTTATATTTACTTCAACTGTATTTTTATTAAGTATACTCAATTTGGAATAATTTCAATGCGATTATATTTTAATTTTTAAGCCTGTAGATTACTGCGATTTAGTACAGTCACATGTTGCTTTATGACAGATATGTCCTAAGAAATGTATTGTTAGACAATTTTATCATTGCTAGACAAACAATTTTATTGTTAGACAAACATCATAGAGTGTACTTACATAAGCCTAGATGGTGTAGTCTTTTAGTCCACTACACACCTGGGCAATATGGCATAGTGTATTGCTCTGAGGCTGCCAACCTGCACAGTAGGTTACTGTACTGAACAATGAAGGCAATGTAACACAATGGTATTTGTGTATCTAGACATATCTAAATGCAGAAATGATACAGTAAATATACAATATAAAAGATCTGTTTAAAGTATACCTGTATAAAGGCACTTACCATAAATTGAGCTTGCAGGCTTGGAAATATGTCTGGGTGAGTCAGCAAGTGACTGGTGAGTGAGTGTGAAGGTCTAGGACATTACCATATTCTACTGTAGACTTGATAAATACTGTCCTTTAAGTAACACTAAATTTATTATAAAATACGTTTATTTCTTCAGTAACAAATTAACCGTAACTTACTATCTTTTACTTTCTAAACTTTTAATTTTTTAAAACCTTTTGACTCTTTATAATGCCACTTGGCTTAAAACACAAACATTGTCTAGTAGTACAAAAGTATTTTATTTATATCCTTATTTTATAAGCTGTTTTCTAGTTTTGAAAGTTTTAATTTTTACTTCTTAGACTTTTTTGTTAAAAACAATGACACTGGCTGGGTGCAGTGGCTCATGCCTGTAATCCCAGCACTTTGGAAGGCTAAGGTGGGCGGATGACCTAAGGTTGGGAGTTCGAGACCTGCCTGATCAACGTGGAAAAACCCCATCTCTACTAAAAATACAAAATCAGTGCCAGGTGTGGTGGCGCATGCCTGTAATCCCAGCTACTTGGGAGGCTAAGGCAGGAGAATCACTTGAACCCAGGAGGCAGAGGTTGCAGTGAGCCGAGATCTGCTACTGTACTCCAGCCTGGTCAACAAGAGCAAAACTCTGTCTCAAAAAAAAAAAAACAATGACACAAATACACATATTAGCTTAGGCCTACACAGGGTCAGGATCATCAGTATCACTGTCTTCCGCCTCCATCCCTAGTCCCACTGGAAGGTTTTCAGGGGCAATAACACACACGGAGCTGTCATCTCCTATGATAACAATGCCTTCTTCTTGAATCCCTCCTAGAGGACCTGGCTGAGGATATTTTCCAGCTAACTCTTTTAATAAGTAGAAAGAGTACACTAAAATAATAGCAAAAAGTATAGTAGATACATAAACTGTACTACCATAGTCATTTATTATCAAGTATTATGTCCTATACACAACTGTATGTGCTATACTTTTATTATACAACTGGCAGTGCAGTTGATTTGTTTATACTAGCATAACCACATACATGTGAGCAATGCATTGCACTATGATGTTACCATGGCTACACTATCACTAGGTAGTAGGGATTTTTCAGCTCCATTAGACTCCAATGGGACCACCATTGTACAGGTGTCTGTCGTTGACTGAAGCATCATTATTTGGTTCATGACTGTAGAACTTTAAGCAATGATGAAAACACTCTATATATCTATACTGTCCAATATAGTAATCACTAGCCACTTGTGACTACAGAGTATCTGAAAGGTGACTGGTACAACTGAGGAACTGAATTTTAAATTCTATATAATTTAAATTAAAACAGCCACATTGATTTCATGGCTATTATATCATATCCTATATCCTATCATATTATGTTTATATATCATGTTATATATTATCTAGTATATCATAGTATAAATGCAGCTTTAGATCATTACTTTCCCTAGAACACAAATTACATGAAAATCTTGAGTATAACGACATAATTACTGATTCTGCCAGAATAAAGGAAAAAAATAAATTGTATTAAAAAGCATATAATTTACTAATATCTTTATTATTCATCCAAACACCACAGGCCCATCAACAGAACTCCCAGTATATGCGATAATAGTCATGTTCAGTCATCTTTGATGTTTTGTCAGCTTTCAGTCAATTAGAAACTTTGAACTTTACACATGTTTTTCTATCTAATCATTATGAAGATATATTTGTCAAGGAAGAAAGAAAGATGCTGTTTAGCTGTTTGTGACTTAGAACTGTTAAATGTCGGCATATGATATGCAGGTTCTGCTTGAATTCTTGTCCTGGCTCTTCAAATGTGAAGGGTGGGCCTGCCCGGATCTGAGTCATCCACTTAGAAGAGGGACAACATCACACATTGGTCACTGCTCTCAAGCCCCTGGAACACCACCCCACTTGGCTTCTCCTGGTAACATCGGCTGCCTTTGCTTGCCCATCTCCAACTCTTCCCAAGAGCACTGTTGATGATGAGCTGTACCTTTGAATCTGTAGGGGCCCTTCCCATCTGCCTAATGTTTGCTATCAGTGAAACAGAAAAACTCTTAGGGCACTGTCAGGGAGCAGCTGACCCACAAAATGCATACCAGCCACCATGCTGTTCTCATTCTTGCCATCAGCCTCCTTCTTATTCTCTCCATCCCATTCTAGGCCAACAATTCTCACGGATTATTAGTGTGGACTTAAATTATTTTTATTACAATCTCACATGAATATGTACAAGTAAAAAAAATGCCTATAGTTTTCATTCAGTTATAAAGTTCAAATAAATTTTCTAGATCAAATACCAACAAACTACAACACTGATCAAAATAAAAGCAGCAACATTAATTTAATATGGCAATGTCTTTTGGAAAGCAAGTTGCCAGTGTTGAAACAGTAGAAAGTTCTTAATGTTAGTTTTTTACTGATTGTATTTCTGCATTTTAAATTTAGTAACACTTATACAGAGAATGCTGCATATAAAATCGTGTGTGTGTGTGTGTGTGTGTGTGTGTGTGTGTGTGTGTGTGTGTGTTTTGAGATGGGGTCTCACTCTGTTGCCCAGGTTATAGTACAGAAGTGTAATCATAATTCACTGCAGCCTTGAACTCCTGGGCTCAGGCGATCCTCCCGCCTCAGCTTCTGGAGTAGCTAGGACTACAGGCACATGCCACCACACTCAGGTAATTTTTAACCTTTTTTTGTAGAGATGGGTTCTCACTATAGCCTGTCTGGTCTGGAACTCCTGGACCAGGAGCCATCCTGGTCAAGCCTTCCTTCCACTTTGGCCTCCCAAAATGCTGGGATTGCAGGCGTGAACCACCATACCTGGCCTAAAATGACATTGTTAAAAGCCTTGGTTTCTCAGTTTGGGATAATCAGAACTCATATTTAACCAAAGTTCTGACCTTGAAGGCAAGGGTTTTGTTGTTGTTGTTGTTGTCTGTTTGAGACGGAGTCTTGCTCTGTCATCCAGGCTGGAGTGCAGTGGCGCCGTCTCGGCTCACTGTAACCTCCGACTCCCTGGTTCCAGCTACTCTCCTGCCTCAGCCTCCCGAGTAGCTGGGATTACAGGTGTGCGCCACCGCACCCAGCTAATTTTTGTATTTTTAGTAGAGATGGGGTTTCACCAAGTTGGGCAGGATGGTCTTGATCTCCTGACCTCGTGATCCACCCACCTTGGCCTCCCAAAGTGCTGGGATTATAGGCGTAAGCCATGGCGCCCAGCCAAATGCCAGTTTTAATGAGGTGCTTCTTTCTAACTCCATCAGCTGTCTGGCTATCTGCAGGGAAAGACTATGTTACATTATCTACATTAGGCATCTAATTATCTAATTTATCTAAAATATCTAAAGTGAGCATCTAAAATAGGCATCTAATTCCATTAGACTTCTGGACTTAGAAATGGAAAATTTTTTAATTGGATATTTTCAAATATCCCTACCGCTAATAAGTTGGGAGCCATGAAATAAACCCCACCTCTTCCATGAATGTGGTCTTGATTGCCACAGCCCAGTTCCTTATTAGTTCAGTCTCCTTGTACTTCCATGCACTTTTCTATTTGCACTACTTCAAAATGTGATGCCCACAGAGCCACACACCATGTCATATGGGCCTTTAGGCATATGGCACTGTTCAAACTGGGAGGTGACTGAGAGTGTGTTTGTACACATGTATTTTAGTTTATCACAAAAATGAATACACAAAATGTATAAAATATCAGGAAACCTCAAACCATCCTTAGATATAAGTGGTTCTCGAAGTGTGTTCCTTGGATCCCTTGGGGTTCCTGAGACCTGTTACTGGGGTCTATGTGGTTTGCAATAAAACCAAGATGTTGTTTGCCTTTTTCATTCTGTTGACGTTTGCACTGAGGGTGCAAAAGCAATAGTGGGTGTTTTAGTTTGTTCAGGTTGCTATAACAAAATACCTTAGATCGAGTAATTTATAAACAACAAAAATTTACTGCTCACAGTTCTGCCTGCACTTAATCTGAAGTACAAAAGTAAGGCTCTGGCAGAGTTGATGTCTGCTGAGGGCCCATTTCCCAAGGACAGAACCTTTGATCTGTGCCCTCCCATGGCAGAAGGCGCAAAGCAGCTCTCTTCAACCTCTTTTATAAGAGCATGAATTCTATTCATGAAGTGGGCAGTCCTTAGGGCTTACTCATTTCCCAGAGTCCCCGCCTCTTAATACTATCACATGGGGTATTAGTTTTCAACACATGAATTTTGGGGGGACACCAACGTTCAGATCATAGCAATGGGTGAAACTGCTGGAATCAACATGGCACCAAACTGTTAGAGAAGGCATCATGTTCTTCAACATCATGCATTTTTTGTAAAGAAAAAAAAGCCAATTTCACTTAATATCCATGATGAAGCAGTAAAAATATACAACTTTGTAATATTCTAAGCAACAAAATGGGAATTACATGCAAAGCACTTCTGCTGCATACCAAAGTAAGATACTGTCTTGAGGACAATCACTTATGAGATTGAGTTACAGAGCTAAATCAGCTGCTTTTTTTTCATAGAATACCATATTTACTTTCAAGAACAACTAACACACATGATGGTTGCTCAGACTTAGGTGTTTGGCACACAGCTTTCCCTGATGAGCATTAAGCGAGCCCAATATTTTAGGAAAAACATCTCACAATATTTTTAGCAAATGATAAAATGCAAGCTTTCAAGTAAAAATTAGACCGGGCGCGGTGGCTCGTGCCTATAATCCTAGCCCTTTGGGAGGCCAAGGTGGGTTGGATCAAGAGATCAAGACCATCTTGGCCAACATGGTGAAACCCCATCTCTACTAAAAATACAAAAATTAGCCAAGCATGGTGGTGTTCGCCTGTAGTCCCAGCTACTCGAGGCAGGAGAATTGCTTGAACCCCAGAGGTGGAGGTTGTAGTGAGCTGAGATTGAGCCACTGCACTCCAGCCTGATGACAGAGCGAGGCTCCATCTCAAAAAAAAAAAAAAAGAAAGAAAACATATCCGTAACTTTAAAGTTTCTAAATATTTAAAGACTTTTCTGATAAAATAGTAGGGATATGAATGGATTTATCTTTTTTATATACTATAAGGAAATGTGTCACTATTTGGAAGATTTATATAATTCAGTAAATCAATATTCTCCTATTGACCAATGCATATTGTTACAAAATCATGCATCGTAAAATATCTATTCAAAATGCAGGATAAACAAATGGATTTTAATGTTAATGAGAGTATGAAAAGTTTATTGGCATTGTTTCAGATACTATTGTAATTAACTTTTAAGAAATTATCATTTATTGAATTTTGAAGAAGTGTTAAGAAATATACACAATTACCTAGAAAAAAATTTTAAAATACTCTTATTTTTACCCTACTACCTATCTACATGAGGCGAGGTTTTCCTCGTGTATTTCAACTAAACAACATATTTCACAGATTGAATGCAGAAGCAAATATGAGAATCCAGGTGTCTTTGATTCAAGCCACAGGTTAAAGAGATTTGTAAAAATATAAAACAATGTCATTCTTTTTTATTTTTTTTTTTTTTTAAAAATAGAGTTTTTTTTTTTTTTTGGTAAAATATGTGATTTATTTTAACATACAATGGGCTTTTATTATTATCAAATAAATAATTCATCCATTATTTGATAACCTCAGCAGATATCAAATAATATTATGGATTTAATAAATGAATTAATAAAGAATTAAATAAATAAAATGAATTACTAAATATTAAGTGAATTACTAAATATTAACAAATTAAATAATTTAATACATATTTTATTTTTTCTGAGTTTTAATTTCTAATATGGGAATAGCAATAAGTACAACTTAAGTGGAAGCTGAATTCCTAGACCCAAGTGTCGACAGTCAATGTCGTGACCCTAATTGGCATAAACAAAGATTGTGAAAACTACAGTGATATCTGGGAAGGCCTGGATGAGCCCATGATTAGAAAATCCCCAACATACCTGGAGTTACTTCAGATAACTCCTTGCCATAATATTATTACTATTTGATAACTGCAGAGGATATCAAATTAATTCATTTATTAAATACATGTTATTATTATTTGATATCTTCTGAGGTCCCTTTCCCCAAGGACAGTTACCATTTACTAAATGAATGTTATATGTAAATTTTCAGTGCCGCAAAGAAAAATTAGTACTGGGACAAAGGATCTCTCAGCAAAGCAATTATTTTTACTTCCTGCAGAAAGGGTACCCTCATTAGCAATTTTGCCATGAGAGTACAATGAACAAAGGAAAGCAGACATATTTATCCCTTATGCATTTGGAGTCATCCTTACTGCTGTGTCTGATCTCCGTTGGCTGAAGCCAGGCCTCATAATCTAAGCTAAAACCTGATTGGCTAACAACTTAAAACTTTTTTAAACAAGTAAGAGCAATGGAGAAGAAAAAGGAAGTCCAAATAAGGAAGAGGCATAGTCTGCAAGCTGGGACATGCCTGTGAGCATGTCCAGCACAGATATCTTGGTTAAAGTACAAGGACATAGAAAGTACTATGTGCCTGTAAGCATGTCTAACAGCTATGTAGGATAGGGCTCAACAAAGAGCTACTAGCAAAAAGCAAGAAGGTTCTGAAGAAAGTGTTTAAAACAAGCTATTATTTCTAATGCTCATGATTTTTCTTAAACATGAAAGGAAACTTTGAAGAACTTTTTTACTTCTCACAATGAATAAATATTTTAATTTTTTCTAGATACCACCCACATAAACAAAAACTTTTTGAGAGTCCCCCAGAATTTTTAAGAGGTATCCAAACTATTGCTTTTAACAAATAGGAACTCTGGTTTGAGAAGCGTTAGCTACATGAAGCAAACAGCAGCCTGGCTCCATGCAGTACAGGATATACCTGGGTTCTTGTCATCCTCAGCCAGACATAAAGCCAACCTTAGCTGTCAGCATTAGAGCTTTAAAACCAGCTCCATCATCCTGCTGTATCACTCTACCTCAATCATAGGATATTGATGATCAGGTCTACATATCCTCCTTCCATGCCCCATCCTCACCCCCCACCAACAAATCCAGTAATCTATATCTGTCAACAGTCCTGCAATGAATTCTGAATATAGTTTTTCTCTTCCCTGACCTGGAGTTTATATAGTTCCCTGGATAAATCTATACTTACTCCATAGTTACAAGTGTTACATCCAGTGGAAATGAGAAGGATAGTGCAGAGTTATCCGAAGTAACTCCAGCTGTGTTGTGGATCTTCTAATCATGGGCTCATCTACGCCTTCCCAGATATCACTCCAGTTTTTACAATCTTTATGACAATTAGGGCTAGAACATTGGCTGTAGACATTTTTTGTGTCCAGGAATTCAGCTTCCATTTAAGTTCTGAAGTTAATCAGTTTCTGATCTTGTTCTGCAACTCTCTACAAGAAGAAAAATCACCAGGAAATAGTACATCCTGAAAGGGGTCAATGTTTGCTTATCCAGCTGGAGCCGTGCAATCTTGTACCAGAGTCAATTCCTTGCCCAACAGAAGTTACTCTGAGCCATGAGAAGCAGCCTACTTACCCTTACCTGGACACTTTTCCATAACCTGTGAAATGGCCTCTGTCATTGCCTCAAAGCCTCATCCTTGGTGGGCAACTCACCTGCATCCTGAGACCAAAATATGAGAGCTGAATGAACTGCTCCTCTGCTGTAAACCAGGGACCTACTATCCTTTCACACTAAGATGTGGATATTCTCACTTTCCTCTACCTGGTGGCATGTTAATCTAGCTCTTACTTCTCCTGAGGGCCTCTTGCAACTTTGCTGTTAATATGAATCACTCTTTTATGATTGCAAAGAACCCCTTTGGTATAAGGAATTTATACAAAGATGTACAGGATTGGTGGAGTAACAAGAAAAGCTATTTCCCTAGCTGCCTGCTTATTCTGGATCCAAGTGCTGCTAAGACAAAGAAATACAACAAATCTAACAGGAAACCAGAACAAAACCCTAAGAACAAATGCTCAGGGTTGTTTGGGTTATAACCCTAGCTTGAGAGATCTGCCCTGGCGTTTATACTTCCTAAAATAGAGAATTTGACTGAGTCAGGTGGCCACCATCCAAATGGAGTGCCAGAGCATGGTGTTTAGCCTTTTATATTTAGTCAATTCATGGGCTCATCATTTGGGGTGAGGTCATGAGGATGGTGCCACTCAATTCACTTGGCAAGAGCCACAGCAACTAATGTAGGAAGAAGCTTGTTTGAGTTTCTTTTGCTAAAGGGCACCTGGGAGCCAAGGATGCATGGAGCCTTCATGAATTAATGAATGAACCCTCTCAACTGGCTCAGTACAATTACTCTCAGGGGACACCTTTATACACTCTTACAATTACAGTCCTGGTGGGGCTAGCTTTTCAAAATAATGACTCCAATTTTGAGGCAGTTCAGAGAATTCAGTGAATTGATTTTTCAATATCTCTGTCTGTTACTGATTAATTTGTTGAGAGCAAATGTAGGCATCAGCTCTAATTTCCTTGAACAGATTTTATAAGTGACTTACATGTATAAAGGGCATCCCCCAAAACCATGTTAATTTCTAAAGATGCCAAATGATTTGTTAATTAAGTGTCTATAAATGTGGAGGAATATTTCCCAAACTGTGCCCTGTAGGAAATGCTTCTAGGAGATGTTAATAGGTACACAACAAAAATAAGTATATGAAAGAAAAATTTTAAATCCATTGTCAGAAAACTTTGGGAAGAATATGTTTACTATTGGGAGCTCTTCTTGGAGATTTGCTCTCCAATCAGTATATTTAAAGACCTGAGAAGTTTCATTGTAAAGAAATTTGCTTTTAGTTAACCAAACATTTCCCAAATTTACCTTAACACAGAAAATTTTTAAATTTTTTTATATGCTTCCCTAGATCCTAATTTTACGACATATTGATCTATGTAAATTTTAAGTCAAATGTATGATTTTGAAACGTGTAGAACTTAAATGGAACAGGACAGGGAAGAGGACTTACTTTAAATCAAGTCCTCAGGAAAAAAAGTTCGAGATAAAAAATTTGTGTGGGGAAGTTTACTGGGTGATGTTCTCAGATTCAATTCCTACAAGGAAGTAGACATAGTATTGGGCTGAAGGAGAGTTTGAGCTGTGTTCTAGCCACAATAAAGGTCTCATTCTATCATAGGGGATCACTGAAGATGGAATGGGCTTTTAGAGTTGTCTTACCTTGAGGCAAAGGGGCTGGGCATTCATAACCCTCCGTACCAGGTTGCTTCCAGGAAGAGGCCATGATCCTGGGCTGGATCAAGAACTGCTATCTTGGGTTGAGGGTAATTCTTGAAGAAAGATTCAGCCGAAGTCCCCATTTCTTAGAGAGTCCATCAACAATTGGGAGATTTAATGCCTCAACCCTAAAGAAGGCACTGGGAGAGCACCATAGCAGCCTCTACTTTGTGCCACTGGGATCCATTTGCTTCATAGATTAAGTTCTGAGAACATTTCCTCCAGAATCCCAGTTGGTCATTTCTCTTGGAGAAACTTATAAGAGAAAGAAAATGGAGGAACTACAGTCCACCGCTGCAGCTTATCTAGAGGTTGCAACTGACATTCATCAGTTCCTCCTCAAGTATCATTCCAGATCCCCTTGTCCACGGGTGGTAACTTTGTTGGTCCAGGTGGCTGACCTGATGTAGTGAACAGACTTTGATCTCTGAGGGGCCTGAGCTTCATAGCCATGGCTGCTGCACTTCCATTCATTACCCAAATTGCACCCACTGGGTAAAAGCAGCTCTATCTCCTCCTTATAACAGAGCCAGGATCCTGGCTCCTCTCCTTGCTTACTGTTGGCACAAGGAGGCAAACATGACCCACCGACAGCCATAGCTAACATTTAATGGGAGCCTTCCTGGGTCTCCTGCTGAAAGCATTTTTTTTTTCTCTGAAAACCAGAACCTCAAACCCATAAAGTTCAGAGCTATAGAAATGGGAAACAAATTTCACAAGTGGGTCAGTAGTACTGATGGGAAGTGGGGCAACTTCTAATTCTTTCCCTGGGTTTCTGGATTTACCTGTTGAGAACGCAGAACCATGTAACAGCAGTTGCTTTCGAGCAGCAGCTTTCAAATTTTTGGTCTCAGGACCCCCTTACACTGTTACAATTATTTTAAACAGAAGCCCAAAGCTCATTGTGAGTGACAATTACCAATATTTACTGCATTCGAAATTAAAGCTGAGAAAACTTTTAAAATACTTCTTCTCATTTGAAGATAGCAGTGTGGAACACACCACTTGTTAACAGAAATAACATCTTCATATAATTGTTATGAAGTTCATTTTGACCTCATGGAATCCTGGGATTTCTCCTAAAGTGTCAGATTGTCCAAGAATATGAAGGAGCATAATGAAAGACACTTGGCAGGTGCATTTTACTTGCCTTGGTTTGTAATATCTGATTCTTAAAAGAAGCTATGAAATGTGTTGACATTTTAGTGATGTCTGGTATACTTTAGTGGAAGTGCTTCCTTGATTTACTCATGAATTCCTTTGCCAACAAAATGAAATGTTATTCCTCACTTTCTGTGTAATCTGCCTAGATAGCAAAGCTTCTTTATGTTAACTTTGTTACATCCTTGATTTTTCAAGAAAAAAGTATCAAGTTATAAAAGAACTTATATATTATTTATAATCATGTTACTTTCTACATTTTAAAAAATGTTATTTTGATTAGATAACTAAATATCATTTTCAGGTACCTATAATCATATGTTAATCAAATGTCCAAATCTCCTCTGACAACTTTTTGATTTTTGCTTTCTCAAAATCAAATCCAAATATAGAAACACCGAAGGTAAAAAAAGAATATTTCAGGATATCATTTACGTCAAAATCAGTTTTGAGATTTCCCAGAAGGTCCCTGGAAAATCACAAAGATTTTCCCTTTCACTTTGTTAAGAAGAGAGATGCTAGAGATAGTCAGCATTTTTGATATGTTACTACTATAAAGTTTCATCGGAAAAGTTGTCAAATCAGAAGAGACATTCAGTTAAATTTGGGCAGGTAGAATATTTTATTAATATAATGATTTCAGAAATTCTGTGATTCCTGGGAAGTCCCTGGAGATTTATTAGTGACCTTGCATTCTATGTTTTAACTTCAGAGGAAATGACCTAAACTCTGTGATTTTTTTCCATATTCGCCAGAATCTTCATGTTGCTTTATCTGATGATACTAGACAACAACTGTATAGTATTAGTCATAATTTCTGTTATTATTTAAAGCATGAACTTCATCACAGACTTAATTCCTTAATTCAAGTTTAGTATATTCAATGCCACTGATTTTTTTTTTTAATGGAGTCTTGCTCCGTGGCCAGGCTGCAGTACAGTGGGGCAATCTAGGCTCACTGCAACCTCTACCTCCCAGGTTCAAGCAATTCTCCTGCCTCAGCCTCCCTTGTAGCTTGGATTACAGGTGGGTGCCACCACACCTGGCTAATTTGTGTGTTTTTAATAGAGATGAGGTTTCACCATGTTGGCCAGGCTGGTCTTGAACTCCTAACCTCAGGTGATCTGCCCACTTCAGCCTCCCAAAGTGCTGGGATTACAGGGGTGAGTCACCACACCTGGCCTGATTTTCAATTGGGGACCCACCTCAAACTTATGGAGTTATATAAAAATATAGATGTCTAGGACCTATGCCAAACTTACTACATCTCTTTTTATTCTTGATAGTTTCTTAGTATATGCTTGCTGTAATCTTAGTATATTAATATACTACGTCTCAGGATTATTATATCTCAAGGTTTTTCCTCTATAAAATTATGTTCTCCTATTTTACAAATCAGATGTAACATTCACTGACTTCTCTGAAAATAGGCCTAATCATTATTCTTAGAGACATACTGTCTGAAAGTTGATCCCAAAATGGCTTTATCATCTTGTTACGCGTGCCACAGAAGCACTCAAATTTCTCTGTCAGTTACATTATTCTCATTATTAACTCTCATAAGACCTTTACGTTAGAAAATTATTTTAATAAATTAACCGTAGACATTTTTCATTTTCTCCATCATTTAAGATAGGTTTAAAAAAATTTTTTTTAATTTACTCTGATGCTTGCCTGAAGATTCTGCTATCACCTACAGGTCTGAGTGTGTGTCTCCAACAAAGAAGAACCACCTCAAAGTCCCACAGAAAAGGACTGTACCATATACTTCAAACTATTGACACTTCAAAGAATAGAGTTTGGGTACAGGCTTCCAAAACATCACTTAGACATTCTCAGGCCATACCAGTGGGCTGAGTCAGGGTTTACAGAACTATTTTCATTTCAAGAGAATACAGGCTCATGAGATTGCTAACCTAGATCCAGTGGAACAGGAATTCATTATATTGGACTGAATAAACTGACGAGGAAAATCTTACTGCGTTTATTGGTGGAGAATATTGTTGATGTTTAAATGTTCTCTTTTCTATATTTAAAAGCAAACAACCACTTTCTTTTTCTTCTTAAACTCTCTGTAATCTGTAATGATGTAATAGACTCTGCTCTTTTATATAGAAATTTAACATTTTAAAATGATGTCTGATTCTCATCGATTTCCCTGAAATCAGAAATTCTTAAGTCTCCTCACTTTTCGTGTCAATATGCTCGTTTGTATATGTTCAGTAAAAATCTGTCTTTTAAAAAAATCAGAATTGGGAAAGTCAAATATACAGCCAAGGCCTTGCCTGAAATGTCACATTTGTGAATGATCTCATTTAATGAAACTTAGGGAGGGGCCAATACTTCTAAGGTCGTTCCCCCAAAATTGGCCTGGTGCGTCATTCAGAGTCCCAGCCTTACAGGAGTGAAGGCTTGACTGAGGCTGAAAGCTCCATGGCAAGATGGCTGACTTCTGGCTGGTGGCCGGAGACCATAGGGCCTCTTCATGGGCAGCCTGGGTCTCCTTATAACTTGGGAGCTGGAAACCTACATCCACTCATCAAGGGAAAGAAAGCAAGGAGGAAGTTGCCATCCTTTTTATGACCTAGTTTACTAGTCACACTGTCACTTTTGCCTTATTCTATTTGTTAGAAATGAGTCAGTAAGGCCAGACACACACTAGCTCACACCTGTAATCCTAGTACTTTAGGAGGCCGAGGTGGGTGGATCACCTGAGGTCAAGAGTTCGAGACCAGCCTGGCTAACATGAGGAAACTCTGTCTCTACTAAAAATACAAAAATTAGCCACGCATGGTGGTGGGTACCTGTAATCCCAGCTGCTTGGGAGACTGAGGCAGGAGAATTGCTTAAACCCAGGAGGCAGAAGTTGCAGCGAGCTGAGATCTCCTCACTGCACTCCAGCCTGGGCAACAGAACAAGTTTCCATCTCAAAAAAAAAAAAGAGTCACTAAGTCCAGTGCACACTCAAGTGGGCATAGGGGAGAATTAAGCTCTATGTCTTGAAGGAAGCGTATCAAAGAATTTGTGAAGACATTTTAAACTTACCACAGCCACCTTCCAAACCTCTAGCCCTTTCCATCATTCTAGGCTCCATCCTCACCTTTGGATAATTTTATGATTTAAGGGATGAAACAGTCTTATAAACAAATAGCAATAAAACAAAGCAGATTATAATTGTATACTACTAGAGAGGCACAAAAAGTGCTGGGAAAGGACATTAAATCCAACTGGAATAATCCAGGGGAACTTCATGAAGGAAGTGGCATTTGACATGAGAAAATGAGAGGATTTGAGGGTCTAAGATTAGAAGCAAGAAGGAGGGACTGGCTAGATGATGGGGCAAGGTGGATGTTGGTGCAGAGGCAGGAGAAAGCATATGTCAGGGCTGGGGGACTGGGGACAACATATTGTCACTGAAAACAAAGTTGTGAAAGTTTAAATAGGAGAACAGTGTGGGATTATACATCAGGGAGTTCTGGGAAGCCTCACATGTCAAGACCAGGATAGTAGAAATCTTGAAAGCAGCCAGGCATGGTGGCTCACACCTGTAATCCCGATACTTTTGGAGCCGAGGCGGGTGGGTCACCTGAGGTCAGGAGTTCGAGACCAGCCTGGCCAGCATGGTGGAACCCCGTCTCTACTAAAAATAGAAAATTAGCTGGGCATGGTGGCGCATGCCTCTAGCCCCAGCTAGGCAGGAGAATCACTGGAACCCTGGAGACAGAGGCTGTAGTAAGCCGAGACTGTACCACTGTACTCCAGCCTGGGCAATAGAGTGAATCTCTGTCTCAAAAAGAGAGAAAGAAAGTAAGAGAGAGAGAGAAAGAAGAAGAAGAAGGAAGGAAGGAAAGAAGGAAGGAAGGAAGGGAGGGAGGGAGGGAGGGAGGGAGGGAGGGAGGGAGGGAGGGAAAAACAGGAAAAAAAGAAAGAAAAAAGAAGGAAAGAAACAAAAAGAAAGAAAAAAAAAAAAGAAAGAAAGAAAGAAAGAAAGAAAGAAAGAAAGAAAGAAAGAGAAAAGGAAAGGAAGAAGGAAAGAAAGGAAGAACAGAATGAAAATCATGAAAGGTTTCTGAATGGGAGACTGGCAAGATTAGACCTATGCTTTAGAAAGAACAGCCCTGGTGACCCTGTGAAGATTGAGTCAGAGGGGAACAGGCATTTAACTTATTAAATTATCTTAATAAGTTAACCACAGGCATTTGGCAGTAGGAAGGCCTGATGGGAAGCCATGCTACTTGGATGAGCAAGTGCCCTGTTGACTCCACGGGGCAGATCAGAGCTGCTCCACTGTGGCTGAACACTGGAGTCACCTGGGTGCTTCCAAAACACACCGATGCTCAGTCTTCCCACCAGGGTTCTGATGTAACTGTGCAGAGGTGGGTTTAGGCACCCTGCCTGATTCTCACTTGCAGCCCAGTTTGAGAAGAGCATAACTGAGAAAGGGAAGTCAGGGAGAAGTCTTCTCAGCTCCAGGCAAATTTGTGAACTACTACTCACTCTTGCCTCATTTTCTGATTTCCTCTTCTACCTTCTTCCTTGGGTCCTTGTCCTTTACTTGTTTGTATTTTTATTATTTTTAGGTTTCTCATGACAGCACCACTATTTTGCCTGACTATTCTAACCCCAAAAGTATTTCAAAATCTCATTAAAATGAAAGGAATCTGATCAGACTAATTCACAGAAAGATATAAATGATTGATGACCCAACACCCCACCTAAGGGTATTTCATTTTTAAATTTTTTTCTAACCTTAAAAAAATAATTTCACACTTATAGAAAAGTTACAAAAAAGATTTCCTAGATACTCTGTTTTAAAATATATTTGTTATTCTCATTCTTCACACATACACACTCATACATACACATGCATATTCATTTTTCAGAACCATTCCAAACTATTTGCAAGCATATCCCCAAATACTTCAGTGTGCATCTCTGCTATGGTTTGAATGTGCACCTCCCCCCATTCATGTGCTGACATTTTAGTTGCCATTGTGATGGTATCAAGAGGGTAGGAAATCCAATTAAAATTCATGTGTTAATTGGAGGTGGAGTTTTTGGAGGTAATTAGGACGAGATAAAGTCATCAGGGTTGGTCCCCCAAGATGGACTGGTAGGTTTATAAAGAGAGGAAGACAGCCTTGTGCTGACACACATGCACTCGCCCCTGTGCCATGTGGTACCTGCACCACTTCAGGACTCTCCAGAGTCCCCACCAGCAAGAAAACCCTTACCAGACGCAGTCCCTAAACCATGGAATTCCTAACTTCCAGGACTATGAGAAATGCATTTCTCTTCTTGAAATACCCAGTCTCTGGTATTCAGTAATAGCAACTGAAAATGGACTGAGACAATCTCCTAAGAACAAGAACACTCTCCAACATAACCTGAATACACTTGGCCCAAATCAGTACCTTAATGTTTACACAACACTGCTCTCTAATGTAAAGCCTCCACTCAACTTTTGCTGATTATCCCAATATCTTTTATAGAAATACAACAACAAGAAGCCTGGGTATGGTGGCTCACACCTGTAATCCCAGCACTTTGGGAGGCTGAGGCAGGAGGATCACCTGAGATCAGGAGTTTGAGACCAGCCTGGCCAACATGGTGAAACCTTGTCTCTAATAAAAATACAAAAATTACTCGGGAGAGGTGGTGTATGCCGGTAGTCCCAGCTACTTGGGAAGCTGAGGCAGGAGAATCACTTGAACCAGGGAGGTGGAGGTTGCAGTGAGCTAAGTTCACGCCACTGCACTCCAGCCTGGGTGACAGAGAAAGACTCCATCTCAAAAGAAAAAAAAAAAAAGGGAGAGAAAGAAAGAAATAACAACAGTGCCATCTTTCCTTTATCCCGTTTCCTTTCTGGTTTGGGATCAACACACAATCATATACTGCTCTCCAGCAGTTATGTCTCCTGTCTTGGTCCTGAGACTGGACACTGCCCATGTGTTTGGCAGGAGCACCACTGAAGTGGCGCCATATCCTGGATGCATCTTGTCATGTGACACAGTGCCGACTTGACCCAAGCAGTGCTGTTAGCTTCGTCACTAGGTGAAGATAGTTTCTCATAAAGTTCGTATTTTGTCAGTAATTAATAAGAATTTTATAGGGATACATTGTGAGGCCATATAAATATTCTGATCCTCATTAAACTTTCACTCATTTGTTCCAGCAGCCATTGATGATTTTTAGTTAAATCCATCATTACTACGACGGAGGCCAAATGGTGATTTTCTGACTTTATCATTTTTTTCTATATCTATTAGATGGATTTCTACCATAAAAGAGAGTTTTCACTTCTCCTAGGTTTATTTACTTATTTATATGAAATGCTATTCTATTCAATAGGTTGTAATAAATTAGTAGCATTATTTATTTTGATGCCCAACTTGATGCAGGTTTCACCAAAGACAATCCCTTCAAACTGGCTCAGATTTTGGACTCTTAAAAGAGGCTATTTTTTTTTTTTTTTTTTTTGAGATGGAGTTTTGCTCTTGTCGTCCAGGCTGGAGCACAATGGCGTGATCTCTGCTCACTGCAACCTCCACCTCCTGGGTTCAAGTGATTCTCCTGCCTCAGCCTCCCAAGTATGGATTACAGGTGTCCGCCACCAGGCCCAGCTAATTTTTTTTATTTTTGGTAGAGATGGGGTTTCTCCATGTGGGCCAGGCTAGTCTCAAACTCCTGACCTCAGGTGATCCGCCCACCTTGGCCTCCCAAAGTGCTGGGATTACAAGTGTAAGCCACTGTGCCTGGCCTAAGAGGCCAATTTTTTATTCAAATATGTCTCCACATAGTAGAAGTAAGGTCTTGAGAGAAAATGAAGTGGAATGTTTTGGGAGTGTGCCTGGTGATGGTGAGCAAAGTGGCCTTTACCATGTCAGCGCTCCCTTGACGGTTCCAACCTTTCACAGTTTCTTCCTCCTTCCCTGTCCTAAAATGGAATTAAATGCTGGATCGTGGAGGAGATGATCAGGTCCCTGGTTCCCAAACACTGATTGCCAAGGGCTGTGTGACTGCAACCCCTGGAGAGGTAGTTTCACAGAATAGGTACCCCCACCCTCATTTCAAAGAATTCAGAGTCAAAAGGCAGAGCTGGTGGGATAAACCCTTTATGTGTTTCTGAAGCCAGCCAGGTGACTCCTGTGCTTAGCCAACACCCACCCTACTCCCGTAGACACACACGCCCGGCTTTCTTTTGCAGGTGAGAAACCAGTGACTCAGAGAGGGAAATCCGAGTGCTCTGGGTTATGCTGTGAATGTCAGAACTGGGCGGTTTCTTGCTCCATGAATGCTGGCGTTTTGCCTGCCTTGTGCTGTCTCATTACAGTTCTTTGAAAGCTCTGAGGTTTTTGGCTCCTAACAATTGTTCTCATAGCAATAAGAATGCAGAATTTACCTGTAGGACAGACAATGTTTAAGTCAGGTGTTTGTAAACCAGGGGCTGTCTCTGCTCATTTACTTGATACTTAAATGCAATGTAGATGGTTTATTTTAGGCTGCTCCCCAGAGTTTCATCATTTTAGACTGAAAATAATAATACTTTATGTGGCCATTATGAGCATTAATTTTAGAGATACTGTGAGCCTGGTACTTTTGCTAACTAAATATGCATTTACCACTCTCCCTACCCCAAACACACATACACACACACACACACAGCCCTAATTTCACTTAAGGAAGCACTTTCCGTGACCATTTCTCTCTTACCTACTGAACCCTCACTGACAATAACAGCAGTATGCTCTTTTACCATTGAGAAAGACAGCTGTAAGATTAAACAGATGGCACTGCACTGTACATTCATTTCCCCTGAGACCATTCCTACCTGTGGCCACCACCCTGTTCCCTGTGGTATAGGAATATGACTATTAAACAAGACTAACCTTTAAACATGTAAACTGTAAAATTCAGGATTTCCACCCAATAACAATTCAGCCACACCTCCTTACAAATCTAGAAACTATCCCATATGTTAAAGGTTTTGTGGCACTACATGAAGGAAGGGAACATCTTCCAAACGTGTTTACAAATACAGATAGCCATAGCCATGACACAGTGCAGGGTGCTCAAGATCTCAAGTAATCCACTGCTGACGTTCTCATTAGGTAGTCATGTGTTGAGCTTCAGCTCCCTTCTAATACCTTCCATTCATTCTCTTCATTAAGGACATCTGCAGTGCAGGCCTCCTGAGCTGCCAGTAGGATTCCATTTCTCCACCTTCCACTGCCATCCGACTTGCTGACGCCGGGGCCTCCAGAGGAGGAAGGGCTATCCTGACGTTGTAAGAACAAATGAAGTTAAGAAGTGGTTTGAGGTGGGAACAGCCAGGCCCTAGAGACAGAGAGAGTGGCTAACAAATCTGTGTTGTACTGAATTAAATAGAGCATTTCAAGCTACCTACTGGGGATGGAACAATGCAGAGACTCCTGTGTTTTTGAGTGACATTAGCAAAAGAGCTCAACATCACTGCTAATTAAAATCACATCCACATTTGACTTTGGAACACATAAGGCATCACAATAACTCAGCACTTAAGGGGCTTCTATGGTTGTAAAATAAGTCCACAAATTCTTTGCAGTGGAAGATGCAGCCTCATTCCTCTCCTCTGGAATGTGGGCTATTCTGAGTGACTCACTTACCAATGGAATGTAGTGAAAATGGTGGAATATGACTTTCAAAGACATGCTGTTAAAGACACTGTGCTTCTGTCTTGCTCTCTCTTTTGGATCATGTGCTCTTCAGGCAGCCAGCTGCCATGACACACAGACACTCAAGCAGCCTTATGGAGAAGCCGCATGGTGAGAGGCTGAGGCCTCTTTCCCACAGCCATGTGTGTGGGCCATTCCGAAAGCAGATCCTGCAGCCCCAGACAAGCTAGCTGACAACTGCAGCCCCAGCCAATATCTACACTGGAGCCTCCCAGGAGGCCAACCCAGAGACCCTACCCAGCTAAGCCACTCCAGAATCCCTGACCCCAAACATTGTGACATGATAAAAATGTGTTGTTTAAGTTACTTTGTGACATGATAAAAATGTGTTGTTTAAGTTACTAAGTTTTGTGGTATTCTGTTATGTTAGAAATAGATAATACAGATCTCTTACTGCCTTCCATAGCAACCGTGACAAAAGGTAGTGCAGGCTCAGCTGGCGCCTCTCCATGACAGAGCTTGCTTCTTCAGGGGGCAGCCCCTCTGTTGCTTGGCCGGTCTGTTGCCAGGGCTGTTCACACTGAGCTGGTTTTGGCTTCTCTGTAATTTCCATCCCTGGTTCAAGGTGTGCCGTGTGAAGCAAAGGTAAAGCTTCTCCTCTTCCATGTGACTGTCCTTCGGACACCTACAATTTGTGATCATGCCAGCCTCCTGTGTGCTCCTGTGCTGGCTAAAGAGATAAGGGGGAGGCAGTACCTTTTGAGGCGCCCAGGAAAAGAGATATAGTCTGTGTACAGGAAAAAAAAACAACAACTGCTTTTCTCTCTTTTGTACACCAACAACATTTTTGGTCACCAAAATGTGTGGGGTTTTCCCCTACACCAAGCAATTCTCCAATTCTCTGTAGACTTAATTGTAATTAAATTAACTTTTATTTATTTATTTACTTATTTATTTTATTTATTTTGAGACAGAGTCTCACTCTGTCACCCAGGCTGGAGTGCAGTGGTGCAATCTTTGCTCACTGCAACCTCCGCCTCCCAGGTTCAAATAATTCTCCTTCTTCAGCCCCTCGAGTAGCTGGGATTATAGGCACGCACAACCACATCTGGCTAATTTTTGTATTTTTAGTAGAGACGGGGTTTCACTGTCTTTGCCAGGCTGGTCTAGAACTCCTGACCTTGTGATCCACCTGCCTCGGCCTCCCAGAGTGCTGGGATTACAGGCGTGAGCCACTGTGCCCAGCCTAAATTACAATTTAATTCAATTCTAACAGTAGCCAGAGTTTAAGTGCAGACCCCACAGATTAAGGGCCCAGTCCCACAAGACCACTTCTCACTTGCGACACCAATTGAGAGAAGAAGGTCCACAGGTTACCTGAAACTTCTGTCTGACCTGGCTACACAGCTGCCTCATCGGGTTTAATCATTTGCTAGAATGGCTCGCAGAACTCAGGGAAACAGTCTACCTACATATTTGGAAGATGTTCTCTCCTCCTTCACTGTAGTGCCACAAAGGCTTCGAAATTTTAGATGGATTCTAGATGTGTAAAGCAGCGTGGCTGAATTGTTGGGTGGAAATCCCACTTCTTACAAAGTATACAACTTGGGAGCAGCCAAATGGAAGAGACGCAAAGAGCAAAGTGTGGGGAAGGGGTGCAGCTTCCATGCCCTCCCTGGGTGTTTGCCCAGTTCACCATGTGAGAATGTAGAAAAGAGGTACCATCTACCAGTACGAGAAAGTGGGTTTTACCAGATGCTGAATTTGCTGGTAATTTCCCTTGATCTTTGATGTTCCAGTCCCCAGAATCTCCACATGCTCAACAACCTGGAAGCTCTCTGAACCCAGTCCTTGTGGGGGTTTATGGAGGCTTATTGATTACATCATTAGCTATTAGTTATTCACTCAACCTTCAGCCTCCTTTCCCCTCCCTGGAGGTTGGTTGCGGGGAGGGTAGGGGGGGACTGAAAGTTCCAACTCTCTAACCACATGGTGAGTTCCCCTGGAAACCAGTCCTCATCCCAAGGCTGTCCAGGAGCCCCCAGTCCTTGGTCATCTAACTCGCACACAGAAAGACACTTATCACTTATCACAAGGGGTTTATGAGCTATGTGCCAGAAAACGGGAAGGGGTGGGAAGAGGACAATTATTTATTTCTTATTATATCCCAATGTCAGAGCCTAGAATTAGGCCACAGTCCTCCATGCACCAATTGAAGAGGGGCTGGCTTCTGAGAGACTGTGAGAAATGGTTGGCACCAGTCCTGAACCACTAGATAACAATCGCAGCAGTAACAGTAATGATTAGTACTGACACAGCACTGGAACATGTGCCAAACCCTGCTCCGTGTGCTTTGTCTGTGCTAAGTCATTTAATCCTTACAAAAGCTCAGAATTATTGCCCCTTTTCACAGAAGAGGAAACTATATTGCAAATAGTTTATAACTTGCCCATGACCACGTAGTCAGTAAGCAGGAGAGCAGGATTTCAAGCAAGGCAGCCCGGTTTCAGAGTACTCCTGACTACAGCTCAGCAGTGCCTTCCCTTCTGGATCTAGCTCACCTTGGAGCTGCATTGAAAGCTGTCATCAAAACAAAAAATTGCTACCATTTATTGAGCATCTGCTATGTCGCAGTACCTGAGCTGAGTGCTTTGCACACACAGTAGAAAAATTAAGGCTCACAGTCAATGGAACCAATCATTTAACATTTATTTATCAAGCACAGACACTTTGCTGATCCCAGTGGGGACACGGCAGTGACTCGAGCTTGGGTCCTGCCTTCAAAAATTTTTCAGTCCTGAAGCAATAAATTATGTACAAAAATGGTTACAGTTTGAGTCATAGAGCAAGAGTTACCCTCTGGGAGAGGAACAGAGTGAGCAATTTTATGGTCTAAATGATCATGTTCTCCCAAAATTCATGTTAAAATCCCAACTCCCAAGGTGATGGGATTAGGAGGTTAGGCCTTTGGGGAGTAATTAGGTCATGAGATTGGCGCTCTCATGATGGGATTAGTGCCCTTATAAAGAGGCCCAAGGGAGCTCATTTGCCCAGGTCACCACGTGAGAATGCAGCTTTTGGTGCCATCTATGAACAAGAAAGTGGGTCTCACCAGACTCTGAATTTGCTGGTGCCTTGATCTTTGATGTTCCAGCCTCTAGAACTGTGGAAAATAAATTTCTGCTATTTGTAAGCCACTCAGTCTATAGTATTTCGTGATAGCAGCCTAAAAGAACTAAGGCAAGCACGATACACGGAGAGAGCAGGGGCTATAGGGCTGTTCCCTGAGTAGGCTTCAACCGAGCTGGTTCTTCAAGGAGGATATGGTTGGGAAAGGTAGAGGAGGGAGAAGGGCATTCTGGGAAAAGAGACAGGATAGGAGTTAAGATGAGAATAATGAGGCTTCACTCTAAAGACAGAATGATGAGATAGAAAGATGGAAACAACATACTGGGGTGGTTTTTGTCTAATCCTGTGTCTAATATGTAATTTTACAGGAACCCATGGTCTTTTTGTCATCACCTTCTTCTCCCAACCCCTGCCGCCACTACCAGTTTGCATTTGGAGAACCAAACTGGCAGCAAACAGAGCATCACGCTTCGTGCAGACCTGTTGGATACACACACACAAATACTCACGGCAATCATTTTATGCCTAATGAATGGGGGGTGAGGGGTGGAGGCCCAAACTGCACAGTGGGAGATTTGCAAACTCTTTTGCTGGGATTCTCTCTCCCCTGGGTCTGGCAGCAATGAGCAAGACACGACCCTACCAGCTTCCTGCATGTGATGTGCTTGCGTGCACTGGGGGCAAAGCCATGACTCTGATCCCCAGGTTGGTGGGGAGCCCTTTTCCAAAGGGTGGGGCATGCTTTTGGGAACTTGTGCTGTCGGAGGGCTCAGGGAAGAGGCAAATTCTGATTTTTTGAAGTCTGAAAGTTGTACAATTTAGGGACTTTTTTAAGAAAAAGAATATCAAATTATAAATACAATGTGAGGCTTAAATTTTTTTCTTTTTTTTTTAAATCGGAGTCTCGCTCTGCCACCCAGAGTGGACTGCAATGGTATAATCATGGCTTACTGCAGCCTTGAACTCCTGGACCCAAGAGATCCTCCTGCCTCAGCCTCCTAGTAGCTGCAACTAGCAGGTACGTGTCACCCTACCTAGCTCAAAGTGGGATTTGAAAGTCATTCTTTATTTAGAATGACTAAAGAATCACAACAAAGTTAAATCTTAAAAATGCTGACAAATACCATAAATATCACAAAATTCAGAAAAACGTTATACTTTATTAACTGCCTGACATATGACTAAAATATTTTTTTTCTGCTTTTCTGGGTCACACCCTCTCTAGCTCACATTTTCAAATGGCAACAATTTTGTAATACTTCTGCAGGGAGAAGACAGTTAAGTCTGCTACCTAGCATGTTTGGTTCAAATTATTAATATATTTATATTGATTTCTCAAAACTTTCAGCTTCACAACTCATTATTAAACATGCCATTTAAATGTTTAGGATTTTTTTAAATTTGGGGAAAGCTTTTAACAAAATTTCTTTCCTATATGATTGCAAGACTTCTGTAGCTATCTCCTGAAGCACTCCTTGAAGCACTAACTGGTCATTGATTCACTGACCAGTTAAGTCATCCGCGTTCTCATTGTGGAGATGCACCATGAGTTGAATGTTATCCTCAGAAGTGCCAGTTTCACATTGAATCAGTAGGAAATGTAAATCTTTCTCCAGTGTGTTCTAATGATTCACTTTTCTTCATTAACTGCACTATTAAACTATCTGGAAGTCTATTCATTACTATTCTATTGGAAAGTTATCTTTCCTTTTACTGAATTACTGCTTTTGATGTGATTAAACAATATTTTATTGTAATTCTATCCTTGATGTCTGAATAATTTCTGTGTATCTCACTGCTGTTCTTTTTTGCTCCATTAACTTTTTTTCTAAAATATCTCTCAGTTTCTGAATAAATATACTTATGATGAAAGAGTATACCCATCATAAATGCCAAAATTGAGTCTGTACTCTCTTATTTCTTTTCTTGAAATGTTCCAAAAATATCTTTCCAAATTGAATTAAAATGGCTTGCTGAACTTTATAAACGTGTAAGTAAACACTTTACTTCTTATTTGTCTTTGAATTTCTCTTCTGAATCTTCAAAAATACATTTTTACAATTATTTTATTTTATTTTTTATTTTTTGAGGCTGAGTCTCGCTCTGTCACCCAGGCTGGAGTGTAATGGTGCAGTCTCGGCTCACTGCAACCTCTGCCTCCCTGTTTCAAGTGATTCTCCTGGCTCAGCCTCCCGAGTAGCTGGGACTACAGGTGCGTCCCACCACACCCAGCTTATTTTTGTATTTTTAGTAAAGATGAGTTTTACTATGTTGACCAGGCTGGTCTCGAACTCCTGACCTTGTGATCTATCCACCTTGGCCTCCCAAAGTGCTGGGATTACAGGTATGAGCCACTGCACCCGGACTACAATTTCTTAAAGATTGCTGTATCTATGGGTCAAGGCTTGAACAGATTCATAATGGTAGTCCAAATGTTACCTGCAAATATTACCTGGGTGCTGTAAGACACATTCACGTTAAAATGAAACCTTGGGTCCCACACATTTTGAACAGAAGTATTCCTGGAAGCCATTCCTATACCAGAGAGCTTTCTGAGCGCGGTGGCTCACGCCTATAATCTCAGCAGTATAGGAGACTCAGGTGGGCAGATCACTTGAGATCAGGAGTTTGAGACCAGCCTGGCCAACGTGGTAAAATCCCATCTTTACTAAAAATATAAAAATTAGCTGGGCACTGTGGCACCTGCCTGTAATCCCAGCTAGTAGGGAGGCTGAGGCAAGGGAATCACTTCAACACAGGAGACAGAGGTTGCAGTGAGCTGAGATTGTGCCATTGCACTCCAGCCTGGGCAACAGAGAGAGACTGCAACTCAAAACAAACAAACAAACAAAACCTATACCAGACAGCCAATAACAACTCATCTAAACATGAAAGTGACAGTGATTTCAAAACACATAATTATATCCCAATAGATATAAATTAGTATGTGCCAACTCAACCTCCCCTTAACCAAATACCCAAAATGCCCGTGGACACTACAACACTACCTGGAATTAGGCAGACTATGATGGAGGAGAAGTTGCAAAGGAAAGAAACAGTGGTCTTAACCAACTGCAATAAGCAGTGTTTATTTTTAAAGAAGTGCTCAAAAAATGATGGGAGCAACCTGAAAAGTCTCCCAATAGCCAAATCTGGGATCGTTAGAGCGATGATTGTAATGAATTGTATTCATTCACTTCTTCTATTTAGTGATATAAATAAAATAATTTATTAAATAAAGAAATGTGGGAGAGGGAACAGTTCTTCCTTATAGAGGATTTCAATTAATACATATGGAAAGATGGAAATGGAAAAATCACCATCTGGCAAATACCACAGCAGTAATTTTTGTTGGCAACAATCATCAAGGAGTACAAAAATCGGTGGGTAAAGTATGATGATAAAGAGCATTTGTGTAAGTATCAATGCGCCTCTTCATCAGATACTTATTAATTACTGGGGGGAACATCAAACTTCACAGAAGAGAAACCTAAAGATACTGTCTTTACCAAGTGGTCAAAGTTAACATCTCTAGTAATGACATATATCGACATCATGTGCCACCTGATACAATGCCTGAAAAAGGTGCATCACAGTCATATAAGTAAAATATTTAGGGATACAGTGGTTTTGGACATGCAGGGACATCCCCTGGAAAGAAACAAGTTATTGCACCTCACCTCCTATCATGAAGAAGAAAGCCCCATGCTTGGGAGGCCTCTTTGGGTTATAGAGAAGTACTTAGTGATACTGCTCTGACCAGTTTACCAGATAACATGGAAGACTGTCAGCTCTGAGTCACAGCAGCTATAAGATGCAATGCCATATTGCTTGGGCCAAATGATTGAGCAGACCCTATTGATATTAGTTATCTGTGGTGGAAGAATTCACCATGTGGAGCTTATGACAAGCCCCAATAAGAGAATCATAAGGTAGACCCCAGAGTTCTGGAGCAAGGCCATACCACCTGCAGAGGAGACCTTAAAAACAGCTCCTGGCATGCCACTTCCCTAATGGAGATGGAGCATCTGACAAGTGACCATGTGGCCAAAGCTACCCAGCATGAGCTAAGTAGTATCTAACCTACCAAGTCATAAAGCTGGCAGGACTAACAGCAATCATGATAAAGGAAGCAGTACATCTGGGATTGGGTGTAAGCAGGGCCAGAGGGTGAATGTAAGCTATGCTAATAGATGGCCCAGACCCCATGACATCCATCACCGTTATACCAATGTCTCTCCCTTAGACAAGACTTATGGCCACATGGAGTGTGCCTTACAGACAAGCTGACAGAGAATAGGAAACGGCTGAGACCGATTCAAGGAAATGTAAGCTTGGTTTGGGGGTGCTAGCCAAAAATGGACTGCTGTGGCACTGTAATCCCATTCAGGGTGGTCCCAAAAATCAATGGTAAAGAGAAATCCTCTCATTAGACTGAGCACATGGTCATTCACTTTGTGTGGGAAGAGCAGTGGCCTGAAGTAGGAGTATATAACTCAGGGCAATGAAAAATGATGACTAGGCTGGTTGGCCAGGGGCCTGAAAAGAGAAAGAGTGTAAGACTAGGGACTGGGGAAAGAGCACGTAGATGGACCTACGGGAGTGGGCCTACAGAGTCAAGACCTTTGCAATGCAGGTTAGTGCCCACTAGGGGGCATCCACCATGGAAGAGGCATGTCACTGTGAAGACAGGGTTCCTTTCTTCAGGATGCAGCCCTAAATCAAAGACTTTTATATGAGTTGATATCCCTAATAGGTAGGATACAGGGGCTCAGAAACCAGGGAATTAGATTGGGAAAGGTCCTGCATACCAGCATTCCCAGTGTCCCACTTGGCAATTAATGCTTGTCATTGCTGCAACATTAGACTGTGGTTCCCAGAGGGAAACACTTGCATCAGGGGACATGGTAAGTGTCCGATTAAACTTTAAGCCTTGGCTGCTGCCTAGTCACCTTGGGCTCCTTGTGCCAAAAGACCAGAAGGCAATGTCCCCCATGTTAGCTGGGGTGATTGACCTGCTTGTAGAGGGAGGTAGGGCTGCTGTTGCACAGTGAAGGCAGGGCAGAATAAGTCTGACACTCTGGTGACCTGTTGGGGGCTTTTCTTGGTGCTCTCCTGCCTGCTTTTGGTGGTAAGTTGGTGAGTGCAGCAGCCATGGCTTGAGAACAGCAAAATGACCAGAAACTTGGGGATGATGGTTTGGGTCATCCTACCAGCTTAGACACCTTGACTGGCAAAGGCAACAGTTAAGAAGAGTATAAAATGAGTGACCTTGAGGCCAGCTGCAGCTACTCAGGCAATATACCATCCCTCTAGTCTTTATAAGTGGTGAAAAGACCAACCAGAATTTCAGAAGAGCTGTTCCGAGGTGGATTGGACTTATACAAAGCCAGTAGAGTTGATCAGTGCAAGATAAGGGCTGTAGAGGATGCTCTGGTGTATCACCCAGATCTCTCCTTTTAGGGCCAAGGCCCCCATTTCCTTAGCTGCCGTGAATGTTGGCTGCTGAATGGTCGCATCTGAGCCTTCCAGGAATTGCCCCTCACTGAAGGGAGCTTCTGGCCCAAAAGGCTGGGGATCCTTGGCTCAATTTGGGACAATTCAGAAGGACCATCTCAGCTCCAGAGCACCCTGGTAGAATTGGCTGAGGCCTCTGCTGAATCTGCATGGCAACTCAGCTCATCTCTCTGCTCATTCCAGCTTCCTCACTCCCTTACAGGTGTCGTTCCCAAGAGCAAGCAAACAAACATCCACACAAAAATACCTGTCACAGAATCTGTTTCCTGGGGAATCTCACCCCCAAGAGTCCAGAATTTTCTCCATGCTCTTAACATGAGTGGGGGCATTTGCCCATCCACACAATGGTTCAACTACTGTAGATGAGGGAGGACGAGATAAAGCAGAGCTAACCCTGCGTGAGCACACAAGATGAGCAAGACATTAACCTTTGCTGTTGAAGTCACTGAGCTCTGATGAATGTTTGTTACCACAGTACAGTCTAACCTACCTGAATGACAGAGAATCAACACAATGATTCTGCCATTAAAAATTTATAGATTCTGGTCCCCATTCAGAGGCGGCCAATCTTAATGTATGAAGCAAATGTAGTTCTGCACTTCTGGCTGTCAAACTAGAGTCAAGCTAGAAAGAGTCAAATCGAGTCAAAGAGGCTCAGTGCCATCATATGGCCTTTTCTTTTTCTTAAATTTAATTTTAATTATTTTTGAGACAGAGTCTTGCTCTGTTGCCCAGGCTAGAGTGCAGTGGCACAATCTCAGCTCACCGCAACCTTCGCCTCATGGGTTCAAGCAATTCTCCTGCCTCAGCCTCCTGAGTAGCTGGGGTTACAGTCATATATCACCATGCCCAGATAAAATTGGGGCTCTTCTTGAGCCTGACTGAGAATTGCAGGATGGAACTCAGAGTTGCTTGGGGTGCTTGTCAGACAAGTCTGGGACAAGGGGATGAATTACCAGTCCGCAGGTCCTGGTTAGAATCGGCAGGCTAATTTACATGTGTTTTCAGGTCACCGCCAAGAGCTTTTTGCAGGCAATCCAGATGGGTCTGGACTCAAGTGAGAAGTGAGTCATCAGTGCCTGTGTCAATGAGAAAAATAAAGATTAATAAGTCTGTGTTGGGTTCCATGTCTTTTTTTAGTGGGAGGCATGAATCCAAGACAAAGGCCTTGGTACTACACAGTGCATTCTTTGACAACAGCCCTTGTTAAGGA
This sequence comes from Sapajus apella, assembly GCF_009761245.1. Lineage (NCBI taxonomy): Eukaryota > Metazoa > Chordata > Mammalia > Primates > Cebidae > Sapajus > Sapajus apella. The sequence goes on along the minus strand of NW_022436978.1, from coordinate 15,063,703 downwards.
CCTTTCCAAGGAGTTTTAAGCAGTGATTTTTGCTGATGGAAGTTGACCAGGCAGGGAGCTTTAGAATATGGTCCTATCTGTGTGGGTGGGTGGAAAAAATTTCTTGAGCCTGTGATTCATTTCTGACCTCCTTGTTAGTGTCCTGCAATATAACACAATGTTATCTGGCTTAGGAATGTGCTCCTGGCCTTAGCTGCTGAGGAAGAAACCACAGTCTCATCTGCTAATCTTTCATGAGAGTTAAGTTTTGGGAATTCATTTGTTGTCTAATCAGAGCCACAGGCAGTACATCTGGCCTCTTCAATCCATTTTCTGCAGAAGTCTTGGCCAGTTTATTATTTTTAATCCCATTTTGCTATTTTACTACCTCTGCTGACTGCTGACAATGTGGGCATTGACAACATTAAAGATTCTTTAGGCTTTACAACTTTAAGAACCAATCTATCAAACACATGTCCCTATGGCTGTAGCGTATTTTAAACCTAGTAATGAGATTTTCTGGAGGTTGTTTGATGGTCACCATTGTGTCAGCCTTGGAACACAGGTACGTTTCTACCCATTTGGAAAAGACATATAGAAAATTTTCTTCCCACTGCATTACCATCTGAGCAGCAATATTGGAAAAGCAATTTCAGTTGCATGGTTTGTGAATCAGAAATGAAAGCAGCAGCTCTGGTGCAACACCATTCAAAAGAAATATAATGCAAACGATATATATCAGAGTAAATTTTCTAGAAGACACATTAGAGCCAGTGAAAACAAGTAGATGAAATTAATACTACAACTTATTTAACCCAATGTATCAACACATCATTTTAACAAGTATCTCACTATTAATGAGATATTTTGGGTTGTTTATTCAGACTAGATCTTCAAAATTCAGTGCATATTTTAGGCTTACAGCACATTTCTATTCCAACTAGCCTCATCTGAAATGCTCAGTCGCCACATATTGACAGTGGCTGCTGTATTGCATAGCACACCTTTTATGGATCTAGATAGTTCAGCTTTTGCCTGTAAGTCAGTGGTTTGCCACCTTTGCTGGCATGGAATTATATCAATGCCAGTATCATAGATTTTCATCTAATTAATGTGGGAGTAGAAGGGGATTGCCTAGGTATCAGTATATGTTCTATCTCCCTGGGTGATTCTAACGTATAATGAGGGCTGAGAACCACAGCTCTATGCAGTAGCGGTTTTGTACCCAGAGTCTTCAAATTATGCAAAGGTAACAAACCTGAAGCCCTGCCACTCTAACCCGGGTTGATAATCTGCCCACCATCTTCCCTCACTGCTATAAGCTGAGCTCTGGTACCAGACTCTAGACCAACAACCTCAGTCTGGGAAGCTGGGTTGAGGAGCTCTGGTGCAGCCATGTTGCCCCATCATCCACACTTTAGCTGCCGGCCTCACTCTGACCTTTTGGCTCTGGCTCTGACGAATCTGCTTCTGCCATTATTTTTTACATCTTTACCAAGAAGAATGAGCTTGAATGAGTCTGCCTTCATCATTGGATTGTGCCCTATGTCTAAGTCTCTCTTGACTGCCTTCTGGGAAACTGCTCAGTATCTCTAACCTTGTCAGTTCTCTCTCAGGCCCTCTGCTGTCCTACCTACTTGACTTCTCTGAGAAGACCTACTGTTGGACTCTACCCTTTCTCTCACCTATTGGGACACTTACCACCTCTTACCAGGTCCTTCTAATGCACCAAACTCACTGCTCCTCCTTTTCTCCCTTTGGCAGGCCCCATGTCTCTGGATACCAGGTCCCACCAGCCTGGCTGTTCTCTTCATCCCCGCCTGCTTTCTCCCAGCACCTGCTCCAGCTTCCCTCCCTCGCTCAACAACCTGCCCTGGCCAGTTCGCACCATAGCATCTCCAGCCCAGGCCCCTTTAGCACTCTATCGCAATGGCTCATTCAGCTGTAACCGGGCACTTCAACCTGCCCAGGAAACGGGCAGCTCTGCTTATTTCTATTTTTATACCTCTCTCTTTTACTCTTTTATTTTTTTAGTCTCTTCTCCAGTTGCTTCTTCTGCTCTGCGTCTGCCATACCCAGAGGAGGGAATAAAGTCTAATAGTGGAACAAATACATTTCCCACACCAACCACAAGAGGTATTTGCCTCTGAACGAACTTGCTGCCTGTGGCTGCTTCAGGGGCATGAATAAGGACTACAAAGCCAGTCGAGAAAATCCCTCCAGGAAATTTGATTTCCAGCTCGTAGCGTTTTCCCTCACAGCCTCTTGCACAGGAGTCATGCGCGTTTTTTCCCAAAAGTCCTGAGTATTGCTATCATCAGCCCTGGCAGTTCTGCTATGGGGGTATAGAACCCTTGGCCGAAAAGATAATAATTTCCATGCTACTTTGCAAAAGCTTGCAGCTAGTGTCCCCAGAGTCAAACTTGTCAGATAAATAAAATTAAGGCTGTAAGGCTGTTATCTAAAACCTACCACAATTCTATTCCCAACAGAGATTTAGGGAGAGATGAAGATTGAGAGAAGAATAATTTCTAAATCAGTTCGTCACACACACAGAGGCCAGGACTAAGGAGGCTCTTTTGTGTGAGGGAGGACAGGAGGGATGACTTTCTCCAGCTGCTCCGGGTGCAATTTCTGGAGCAGCTGGCCACTCTGGCTCTGTCCTTGGCTCTCTCCTAGGCTCTCTCCAAGAACTACCGAAGCATAAATTGGCCTGGCCACTGGACAAATGTCAAGTTTGTCTAGAATCACTCAATGCTGTCCATTCACTTGAAATGCTAGAACTTGGCAGCAGCAATGGATGGGGTGAGCATTGCAGAACAACAGCATGAAGACTGTGGACTCCTGAAGGATAGATGGATGGATGGATGGATGGATGGGGGCTTATTATGCTGAGCATGAATAGAATTTTCCCCTCTCTCTTGTATATAGTGAGATCATATTTTGAAACATCAATGGGTATACTTTTTATCCCTGATATGTTTTTATTTTTTAGCTTTTCCACCATTAAAAAGTAAGAGATAACAAACAGTATCTTCTTCACAGGATTGCCATGATAATTAAATGAGATAATCTGGGGAAAGCTGTTTAGCCTTGGTATTAATTTACAGTAAGGGATCAATGGCAGCTGTTGTCATTATCCACCATTAAAAAGTAAGAGATAATAACAGTATCTTCTTCACAGGACTGCCATGAGAATTAAGTGAGATGATCTGGGGAAAGTTGTTTAGCTCCAGTATTAATTTACAGCAAGGGATCAATAGATGGTAGCTACTGTCATTATCCTCCCCATTTGATGCTAATCAGTTGGTAGCACCTGGATCACTCCTGCCCCACTAGAAAGCAGCTGCTGGCTTGAATTTATCCAGACCCTCACTCTTCCCTTTTAGAGGGAGAACAGCACCACTGAAGCTTCCCAGCACAAGTGTAGACCAGTCCTTCCCTCCCTCAAGTGGTCACATTGTCTGAGCTGGAAGGAAAAGAGAGCTGTGTGTATACTGAGGTTAGGGTTATAAAAGAGGTCTGCTCTTCGGTTTTGAAAATTGTTACAGGTGAATTCCTGTGTAGATTCTCAAAAAATCTTATAGGAATGGAAGCTCTCACTGTTCATTTTAGGAGTCCAAGCCCTGTGGCTCTGATGGCCCTTCAGACAGGAAAGAAATACAGAATGAAGTGGGTACAGAAGAGCTGGCAGTTCATCCTCCCTCAGCTCCTCTCCTGGGATTCTTCAAATAAACAGACCTGCAGTGATTCTCTGCAAATGGAGAGACATCCCTTGCTCCCACCACTCCTGTACTGGCTCCAAAGACCTCTGCTTTCCCCAAATGTCAAATATAGTACAAAAGGAAGCAGATCACAACTGGAATCTGGCTCTGTCAGGCACTAGCTGTGTCTCTTGGGCAAATTAATTCTCCCCTCCAAGCCCCTGAGCTGAGGGAGAAGAAAGAAGACAGGGCAGTCTTTAAGAAGTAGTGTTATCTGAGTTGAGTGGAAAGATGCTGGGGAAATCAGCCTTTTTGGCTAGAGGCACAGTCTGTAACTCCTCCAGGTGTCTTCTAAGTCCAAAGCCCCCAAAGAAGTCGAGGCTGAGAGCAGATAGAGCCCTCTGTGGCTGTGCAGATGGAGACAGCTTGATGAGGGCCAAGCCCCCTCCTCCCCATGTGCAACCTGCTGCTGATAGAGACAGCAAAGGCTGGATTTTGGCAGAAACGTGGCTTGTCAAGTAGGCAGCCTCCATGCATGCTTAAGACCTAGATTTCTTGTTCAAAAAGTATATAGACTAATTCCAAGAGGACTGTTCTTGAAAGCAGAACAGCAGCTGCATTTTCTCCATGACGATGTCACCTGTAACTCTCACAACTTTTGTTTTTCTGATGCTAGGCAACAATAATAACAAACTATTTTCACCAGTAAAAACTTTCATCTGCAATCACAGTTAATCTGCATGTTTTTAAAAACTCTATTTCAGAAAGGGTCTCCAGTCCTTCAACATAGCATCCAAAACACTAGTTCTGCTATGAGAGATATAAACACGTAAGTGAGGTAGATAAGTTATGCAGCTGGGAAGAGTTCCATTTGTCATCAACATGCAGAGCAGCAGTGGGAGCAGTGAGGTGGCAGAGAACCCACGTGCCCCTTAAAGAACACACCCAATGGCCATGTGCGGTGGCTCACACCTGTAATCCCAGCACTTTGGGAGGCCAAGATGGGCAGATTACCTGAGGTTGGGAGTTCGAGACCAGCCTGACCAACATGGAGAACCCCTGTCTCTACTAAAAATACAAAATTACCCGGGCGTGATGGTGCATGCCTATAATCCCAGCTACTTGGGAGGCTGAGGCAGGAGAATTGCTTGAACCCAGGAGGTGGAGGTTGCAGTGAGCTGAGATCGTGCCCTTGCACTGCAGCCTGGGCAACAAGAGCGAAATTCCATCTCAAAAAAAAAAGAAAAGAAAAAAGAAAAAAAGAACACCCCAAACATGGAAATTCAGCTCTGGGGAGGAATTAAATTAGTGAAAGTAAGATTTTTTTATAAGATTTTTCTCAGGATTCCCTTAATAAAGAGTTGTTCTGGATCACTTACAAAGTAGTCTGATTTACGAAAAGTTCATCTGTTCACAACATGAAATGTTTGTGAAAGCGCAGTGGTTGGTTGCTACAAGAAAGGAGGGATCTACAGTTTATATGAAAATGGCAGAGGCAACATTCAGGTGACTTGCAGAAGCACTTTTCCTCAAATTCTCAGAAGAGTTTATTTCCTAAGGGATTGTCCTAGTAAATCATCACTATGACCAGTACAACTGAGACAATTGTCAGCTTACGGGTAAAGTGATGAGGAAGGAATAGGGAATGTTTTGTCACACCAGCATCAAAGATGATGGAGGATGTTGGAGATGGACCAGGACTAGTGAAGCTAGCTCGTGTGAGACTGCGACAGGGCTTCAGCCTGCCGAGGGGTCATCAGCCAGGAACCAGACAGGCAGTTAAGAGCCAAGGAATTCATGGAAGCCAAAGGATAAGGCAAAGCTGTGGTTCTGAAGTCAGTAAAGAACTAGGGGTTCAAGCTGGGTGCTGTAGCTCACACCTGTAATCCCAGCACTTTGGAAGGCCAAGGTGGGTGGATCTTGAGGTCAGGAGTTTGAGACCAGCCTGATCAACATGGTGAAACCCTGCGTCTACTAAAAATACAAAAATTATCTGGGTGTGGTGGTGGTCACCTGTAATCCCAGCTACTCAGAAGGCTGAGGCAGGAGAATCTCTTGAACCTGGGAGATGGAGGTTGCAGTGAGCTGAAATCGTGCCATTACACTCCAGCCTGGGCAACAGATCGAGACTGTCTCAAAAAAGAAAGAAAAAAAAAAAAAAAAAAAAAAAAAAAAACTAGGGGCTCAAATGTCCTGAGACTTCATGCAGGCAGAAACCAGACTTATAGGTAATATGAAGGCTGGAGTATTCCTTGGCTCCAGCCAAGGAACCTCAGGCCCTGTAGGCATGGAACAGATGAACCACATCTTACAGGTATGGGATCTCTTGTCTGCAACATAGAGCCAGAGGTCAGGCTGGAAACAGGGACTCATATGTAACGGTTTATCTTTGGAAAAGATGATGCCATAATGTCCAAAGAACAGGAAATTAAATTTTATTCTCTGCTGCCTCCCGTCTATCTGTACTCCCAAGATCTAATCTTTCTGTAATTCCTGTAACCTGGGTAAGGTACATAGTCAACTTGTCAGGTATCCAATAAGAGAGATAAGATGCTCTTTCCAAAGCCATATCTACTGCATATTACTGGACTGAAGGGAGTTCTCCCAGGAAGGAAATTAAAACTCGAGGACTTCAGCATTTGACTTGCCTTTTTCCTTCCTGCTGCTGCAAAGCTGCAGATATGGTAACTGGTACCCTAGCTTGCAGAAGACCCAGATGGTCTCCACCAAGGAGGTACAAGAGATGTCAATAGTCTCTTCTGCCTACCCTATCACTTTGGGTTATTGAAAGCAAGTAAGAAAGCAGGAAGAGAGACAGTGGTCCAAAGCACTCTCTGCCTGCTTCAAGCATTTAACACAGAGTTATTCCTGAGTACAGGTATCCTGAGCAGAATGACTAATAGGGAGACGATGACTGAAGATCAAGCTTCTAAGCAGTACTGTGCATATTTGGGTTAATGCAAGTGAGAAACGGGAAAGAAAAAGGAGAAGAAGCAAAAGGTCCCAGCTGAGGCAAATTACTGCAGATATTTCATTCTTCTGTATGAGGTAGCACTAATGATATGTTTTTTTACTTATAAAACATAATAGGAGTAATAAATAGCAATATATGAATAGCAACATAACTGTACATATTATAAAATAACTTTTAGTGTCATTATTTTATTATTTATTTACATTTTTATTTTTTGACACGGAGTTTTGCTCTATCGCCCAGGCTGGAGTGCAGTGGCACGATCTTGGCTCACTGCAACCTCCGCCTCCTAGGTTCAAGCGATTCTCCTGTCTCAGCCTCCTGAGTAGCTGGGATTACAGGCACCTGCCACCATGCATGGCTAATTTTTGTATTTTTAGTAGAGGTAGGGTTTCACCATGTTGCCCAGGCTGGTTTTGAACGTCTGACCTCAGGTGATCTGCCCGCCTCAGCCTCCCAATGTGCTGGGATTCTAGGCGTGAGCCACTGCGCCCAGCCTAGTGTCATAATTTTACGTAAAACAATACATAATAATACTTTATTAATATATGACTAATGGTAAGATTTTTCTGGCTTGTTTTTCTGCCATCTCATTTATACTTTTAGCAATTTTATTTTCCATTAATATAATTGAAGGCAATGTGAGTTGCTCTTGGCAAATGAAAGACTAGAAGTTGATAATTGATTCTTTTTGATAAGAATACGATGATGCAACTGTTACTGAGCTATTAAGAGTTTTTATAAACTATGGAAACAAATAAATTTATGAGATAGGCTGGGTGCGGTGGCTTACGCCTGTAATCCCAGCATTTTGGGAGGCCAAGACAGGCAGATCACGAGGTCAATAGATCCAGACCATCCTGGCCAACATAGTGAAACACCATCCCTACTAAAAACACAAAAATTAGCCAGGCGTAGTGGCACGTGCCTGTAGTCCCAGCTACTCAGAAGGCTGAGGCAGGAGACTCTCTTGAACCTGGGAGGTAAAGGTTGCAGTAAGCTAATATTACGCCACTGCACTACAGTCTGGGCAACAAGAGCAAAACTCCATCTCAAAAGCAAAACAAAAATCAGATAAATTTCTAGTAAATTATTTTGAAATATATAAATGTTAGTATATCCACAGCTAGTGATTCTCATGAACAATTTTTCTAAAAAGATTTCACTCTTCTTATAAATCAATTTCATGTAGTCTGAATTTAATTTTAAAGTAATTTTATACAATGGCATTTAAAATTTTCATCTAATATTTTCTGTAACTTGTGAAAGTCATGCAAGAAACCAAAAGTGGCTTCATGGCTTTATACAACGCAGGCTGTTTATGCATTCTATCACTACATCCTCAATTACAAAGGAAATGATTTATAAAATTGTCCTGGTTATATTAAAAATTGGTTCACCTAACACTTTGTATGAAAATCATGTCCTTTTCCATTGAATGCAATAAACTTTAAATTTAATTTCTATTTCAAGGCTGTGGATCTTTTCTTTGTACTGTTAACAGCAGTTTTCAAAACCAGAGTCTAATCTCATTAAAGAATAATTCCTTGGGATACTTTATTGCAATGTATATGCCTTTATCTTGTAATAATTTACAAAGTTTACTGCCTGAGCACTGGCATCAACTGGCCTGACATTCAGGCCACCATTAATATTTGTGCAGATGGTGCAGAGATGGTGCTAGGGTTTGGATATTTGTGTCCCCTTCAAAACATATGTTGAAACTTAACCCCAATGCGATAGTATTTCGAGGTGGGGGCTTTGGGAGGTAATTAAGGCATGAGGGCAGATCTCCTGTGAATGGAATTATCAACATTATAAAAGAGGTTCCAGGGCTGGGTGCAGTGGCTCATGCCTGTAATCCCAGTGCTTTGGGAGGCTGAGGTGAGCGGATCACGAGGTCAGGAGTTCAAGACCAGCTAGACCAACATGGCAAAACCCCATCTCTAATAAAAACACAAAATTAGCCGGGCATGGTGGCACATGTCTGTAATCCCATCTACTTGGAAACTGAGGCAGGAGAACCGCTTGAACCCAAGAGATGGAGGTTCCGAGATCACGCCATTGTATTCCAGCCCAGGCAACAAGAACGAAACTCCATCTGAAAAAAAAAAAGTACTAAAAAGAAGTTCAAGGAAGCTATTCAGCCCTTTTGCTCTTCCTCTGTTTCTCCACATAAGGACACAGCATTCTTCCCTTTTGCCCTTTTAACCCCTCTGCCCTGTGTGGGGACAAAGCAAGAAGGCCCTCCCTAGTCACCAAATGCTAGCATCTTGATCTTGAACGTCCAGCCTCGGGAACTGTAAGAAATACATTTCTGTTCTTCACAGTTTACTCAGTCTCATCTGTTTTGGTGGAACAGCACTAACAAACTAAGACAGAAGGGTTCTGGGGACAGGCGGGTGATCTGGCTGCCACCAGAGATCCCGCCGCCCCTTTCACACCGAGTCCTCCCTCTCTCAGGGCCATGGCTGCGTGGGCCACCACTGCAGCTCTGCTACTGCTGCACTGCCATAATTTTCGGTCTTGGCCTGGGTCCTGCTGCAGGCTGCCAGGCCAACCACTGGGCATGCATGTGCCCCTGCCCACTGTGTTGGTCGACTCGGGCCCGTGCCTATCCCACTGCCATCGTGGGATCCTCTGCCCCCACCCATGCACCGCGCCACTGCTATCTGACTTCATTTACACAACACAAGAGCAATATAAAATCAGTAAAATAAGAAAAATCATAGCAGTGACAGCAGAGTGTTAAAACAAGCACAGGGCTCCTTGTGAGGGTGGGCCTGGGTGATGGCATGGGCTACACTCCCATGAAGCCAGCCCTGCTTGTGGGACAGGGTCAGGAATGTGATGGGGGCCCCATGCTGGATCTGACATGTCTGGGCAGGCGTAACTGAGTAGTAGGGTAAGTCCTCCACATCAATCTTCTGTTTTTCCTGTACAAAAAGCACAAGGAAGTGTGTGCTTCACAAAGGACTGGGTTGGGAGAATAAGATGTGTCAATTCCTGGACCCTGGCCCAGCCCCGAGGATGGACATCTGACTGAGCTCTTTGCAGAGTAAGATTACAAGCAGAAGCTGAAAGAGCCGTTTTTCTCAAGGGCCCTGTGGATGTGGAGAAACCTAAGGGGTGCTTGGGGACTCCTGCATGGCTAAGAGCAGTAAGCCAGGTACTGGACCACTGAGCACTCCAGAAAGACCCAGTTGCTTTGGTCTCTCAGGGCAGCTGCTCTTGGGGCACTGCCGTAGCTTTTCACTGCAGAGATCAGCAGCAGCAGGTATGGCAGCAACCTGACCTCGCAGGCCTTCCTGCCTTGCATTGAGGATCCAGGCAGGAGAGGAGCAGGGCCTGTAAGAAGCTGGGATGATAGAGGACTATTTGTGAGCTGTTGTGAGGCATGCTCAGCAAAGGGGAAAGAACCGGTAAAACGGGGTTAGAATCATTCCTGGAACTCTGTTTGTAACCAAGTGTCCTAGGGAAGACTGGTTACAGATGTGATCTTGGTGTTGAGCATTTAAAGGCCCAAGATGGACCAGCTCTCTGAAGGTCGACAGTGTGAGTAAGTAGGGGAGAGATACCTTTTAACCTCGTGGGAAGAGAAGAGACATTCTAACCGCAAAAGCTGCCTAGGGAAGGCATGGGCTGCCTTCACTCAGTTCCAACACAGACTGTGGGACTCTTGGTTTTGAATTGTAGGGAGAAGACATAGGAAGAGGGTGGGAGTAAGAAGAGGGGGTGTTTTTCAAAGCGCTGCTGGAGGGACTACTTGCATCAGCAATATTTATTTATTTATTTATTTATGAGATGGAGTCTCGCTCGGTTGCCAAGGCTGGAGTGCAGTGGCACGATCTCAGCTTACTGCAATCTCCGCCTCCCGGGTTCAAGCAGTTCTCCTGCTTCAGCCTCCCAAGTAGCTGGGATTACAGGCGTACCCCCGCCACACCCAGCTAATTTTTGTATTTTTAGTATAGTCGGGGTTTCACCATGTTGGTCAGGCTGGTCTCGACCTTCTGACCTTGTGATCTGCCCACCTTGGCCTCCCAAAGTGCTGGGATTATAGGTGTGCGCCACCGTGCCCAGCCTGCATCAGCAACATTTTGACAGGGGGTGTTGAAACGTAGACTCCTGGTCTCCAGAGAAATTCTAATTCAGTGGGTCCGAATATGGCTTGGGAATTTGCAACTTTGACACACACCCCTAACATTTCTAATGTGCACCTTAGTCTTTACACCTGAAAGACTTGCTGCCTCTATATCTCAGCACTTTTCCTTGACACATGCACCTGGCATTTCTAATGTACATTAAAGTTTGAGAAACACTATACTAAGATCTTTGCAGCTATAAGACTTGATGCCTCTACATCTCAGCACTGTTCTCCCTGCCCTTGCCATGATTGCAGAGAGAATCTCTGAGTCTATAACCCACTCTGGTCCCCCATGCCTAAACATAAGATACTATAAAAATGAGCAGAAGACAGAGTGAGTCTCATAATTTTTTTTAGCATAAATTTTCTTTTCACAAAAAAACACTTCAACAGTTTTTCAGGATCTGGCTTTGCAATCCAAACAACTCAAGCACTAAAAGGCATAGGCACTGACAATGACTCTTTCCTTGACCAAACTTTAGCTGGGCTCCTCTGAGCATTCTTGTCAGCTGGGCTCAACCTGCTGTGTGCATCTTTCCTGAGTCCCTCCTATTGCTGATAGACATATTGGACTAGACTTGAATACAGTCTTCTTTGCAGGACTGTACTGAAGTCTGAACAAGTGTCAGAATGATTTTTTTCTCTAACATATATGATGTCACAACTCCATACCTCCATGTGGATGACTCAATTGACTAGAGTCGTCACTGGATCCCTAGGCCTGTCACCCAGGACCCCAGGTGACCACCTTTGAAGCTTTCGTCTTCACTCCTGACTGACTGATTGGGGCTCCACTGGTGAGCCTGACTCCTGATCCAATCCAGGGCTCCAGATGACAGTCTGTTGAAGAATGGAAGCACAGATTTTGATTCTTGAGATACTGAGTATACTCTCGAAGCTGGGTTAAGTGTCCTAGGCTTCTCTGCTTGTAGGAACTGGGCTACAGTCCCAAGCAAACAAAAGCCTGGGTTGGAATCTCAGGTTTCTCTGTAAGAAATAGGCTAGGTGGCCCGGCATGGTGGCCCATGCCTGTAATCCCAGCACTTTGGGAGGCCGATGTGGGCAGATCACCTGAGGTCGGGAGTTTAAGACCAGCCTGACCAACATGCAGAAACCCCATTTCTACTAAAAATACAAAATTAGCCTGGTGTGGTGGCATATGCCTGTAATCCCAGCTACTCGGGAGGCTGAAGCAGGGGAACTGCTTGAACTCAGGAGGCGGAGGTTACAGTAAGCTGAGATTGTGCCATTGCACTCCAGCCTGGGTAACAGAGAAAGACTCCATTTCAAAAAAAAAAAAAAAAGAAAGAAAGAATAAAGGAAAGAGGTTGAGTTAGATTCCCAGGCTTTTCTGTTTCAAGACAGAGAGCTGGGATTAGAGTGCCAGACTCCATTGTCTGTGAGGTATCATGAGTTATGAACATGGGAGCTTCTCAGTGGACTGAACCTCGCCCCATCCTCCTTCTGAAACCCCTGCTGACTCTGCGCACCACTGCCTATGCATTAACTCTGTGTGCTTTCTTTCTTGGTGATATAATTTTACTAAGGCTAGTTTGGGACTTCAGTGACTTCCCTAAAGTGGCATCTCTAAAACCTCTATCTTCTCTTTGCTCCCATTCTTCTTCTTTTTGATATGTCCTCCTTTAAACCCCTACCTCCTCCACATTTTTGTTCAGCCCTGCCAGACTTTTCCCTTTCCACTCCCGCCCCTCAGCTACCTACACTCACTGGAGCCCTGTTGGAGACTCTATGGGACTCAAGGGCCCCCCTAAAGCAATTACATTACATTATCTTAAAAGTTTCCTCCATTATATTGGTAAAAAATACTTTTGCTCTCACACTGGTCAGGTAACAACTTGTTCCATTCACCGAAAACACGATTTGGATAAAAAAACTAAAGTGCAGTAAAGACGAGAGCCAATCATTTTATATAAACCAGTGAGCTTTGTTATTACTTATATTACTTTGTATTATAAGTTTACCTGACTCATGGCTACAATTTTAGAATGGAAGTTATAAGTTCTCCATTTACATCTATCTGTATGTTCATATATGTATTATGTATGTTATGCATATGTGATATTTTCCTCCTAATGGTATTATCCAATTAATTTATAAAACCTTATAAAGAAGCTCTATTCTGGTAGGCTTAGGAACAAATTGTTTATATCAATTAAATATTTATAAAGCTCTCAGAAATATAGGAATTAACCCCCAATTTTTTAAAGTTCATGTGACTTTGGGAAATATTTGTTAGATAAAACTAGTTTAAAACTGTTGATTCAATAAAATAGCAGTCTTCTGAGTTATCACATGTATTATATTGATGTGAGTGGAATAAAATTTTATAAATGAACTTTTTGACAATAATTATGTTTTATAATATCTGCCTAAAAATGGTTTCCAAAATCTTTTTAGCAATTTGCAATCGTAAAATTATGCTAAGTAATAGATATTCATTAAATATCTAGGTTATTTCTAAGTCAGATAACCACTGAAAATTCATTGCTAAGCATAAGTTTAATTTTATGTACTTTTGGCTTATTTTTATATGGCATAGAGAGGCCAAATATATTTAGGTCTGTTAATAAACATTTTTTTGGCCACATTAAAACAATTGTACTATGAGGAAGCACATATCTATAAAAATTGTGAGATGGTATATTCATAAAATTTGCTGATCTGCTATAGAATGTTGGTACGTGACAGATAACTCACAATCACCATTGTCTATAACCTAGTTTTTTCTGTTACCAAAAAAAAGAGGCTACTTATGGTTAAAATTTTTAATCAACATATTTAAATAAAACCACTAGAATTAATAAAGGCAAAGCTAAGTGCCTTGCAAGCACAGTTTGCAAAGTAGGAAGAATGTATTTTTGTTATAGGAAAAATAAAAATAACTGTCTTAAAGTGAAAGACACTATTCTTTCCAGAATGAGAAAGAGGAAAACATAGAACAAAACTAAATAGATATAAAAATTTATAAAAGGAATATTAGGCCAGAGCAATTAGGCAAGACAACATGCAAAGGGCATCCAAACTGGAAAGAAAGAAGTCAAATTAGCTTTCTCAGATTACGTAATGTTAGGCCTAGAAAAATTGAAAGACTCCACCAAAACACGGATAAAACTAATAAATTCAGCAAAGGTTCAGGATACAAAATCAACATACAAACTGAGTGTGGTGGCTAACGCCTGTAATTCTAGCACTTTGAGATGCCAGGGTGAGTGGATTGGTTAAGCCCTAGAGTTTGATATCAGCCTGGTTAACATGGCAAAATCTAGTCTCTACAAAAAATTTAAAAATTAACCATATGTGGTTTTGTGCACCTATAGTCCCACCTACTTGGGAGGCTGAGGTTGGGAGGGTTGCTTGAGCCAAGGAGGTCGAGACTGCAGTGAGCCATGATTGTGCCACTACACTTCAGCCTGGGTGACAGAACAAGGCCCTGTTTCAGGGAAAAAAAAAAAAAAAAAGGAAAAAAAAAAAAAAAATACAAACGCAAAAATCAGTAGCATTTATATTACCCAACAGTGAACAAGTTGAAAAATGAGAAAGCCATCCCATTTACAACAGCTAGAAAAAATACAAAATATCTAGGAATCCATTTAACCAAAGAAGTGAAAGATCTATATAAGAAAAACTATAAACCTCTGTTGAAAGAAGTGGAAGAAGACACTAAAAAATGAAAGATATTTCATACTTATGAATCAGAAAATTTAATATTGTTAGAATAATACTCAGAGCAATTCACAGAGTCAATGCAATCCCTATCAAAATGCCAATGTTATATATCTACTATGTAGTCACAGAAATGTTTGAAAAATTTTTTAAAATAAAACAATGGCATGCTTCACAGAAATGGAAAAAACAATCCTAAAATTTATATGAAATTACAACAGACCTCAAACGGCCAAAGCAACCCTAAGCAAAAAGAACAAATCTGGAGGTGTCACACTACCTGACTTCAAAATTTACTACAAAGCCATAGTAACGAAAACAGCATGGTACTGGCATAAAAACAGACACACAGACCAATGGAACAGAATAAAGGACCCATATAAATTCCACACATTTACAACCAACTCATCTTTGACAAAGGCACCACATCAAGAACATACAACAGGGAAAGGACAGTCTTTTCAATAAATGGTACTGGGAAAACTGGATAATTACATGCAGAAACATGAAAATAAACTCCTATCTTTCGCCACATGAGCAAATCAAAATGAATTATTTAAAGACGTAAATCTAAGGCCTGAAACTATAAAACTACTAGAAGAAAACATGGAAAATGCTCCAGGACATTGGTTGGGGCAAAGATTTCCTGTGTAAGACCTCCAAAGCAAAAAAGAGACAACTTTGATTATATCAAGCTAACAAGCTACTGCACAGCAAAGGAAACAATCAACAAAGTGAAGGGACAACACACAAACTGGGAGAAAATATTTGCAAACTATCCATCTAAAAGGGATTAGTAACCAGAATATATAAGGAGATCAAACAACTCAATAGCAAAAACAAACAAACAAACAAAAAACAAATCCGATTAAATAATGAGCAAAACAGGTGTACTCCCAGCTTATTTTGTCTTCCTTCCTTCCCTCCCACCCTTCCTCCCTCCCTCTCTCTCTCCTTCGTTCTTTCCTTCCTCTCTCTCTTTCTCCCTCCCTCCCTTCCTCTCTCCTTCCTTCCTTCCTTTCTTTCTTTTCTTTCTTTCCTCCCCTCCCTCCCTTCTCTCTCTCTCTCTCTTCTCTCTCTCTCTCTTTTTTAAACAGACTTCTGCTCTTTGGCCCGGGCTACAGTGCAGTGGTGTAATCCCAGCTCATGCAACCTCTGCTTCCCAGCGAACAGACATCTTTCAAAATAAGACATATAAGTAGACAACAGCTGTATGAAGGGAAAAAATGGTCAATTCAACATCACTAATCATCAGAGAAATGCAAATAAAAATAACAATGAGATATCATCTCACTCCACTCAAAATGGCTTGTATCAAAAAAACAGGCAATTAACAGATGCCAGTAAGGATATTGTGAGATGTTCATAATTCCATGGAGAAAGGGAAATCCTCATACATTGTTAGTAGAAATACAAATTAGTACAACCACAATGGAGAACAGTATATAGTCTCCTACAAAAACTAAAATAGAATTACCATATGATCCAGCCATCCCACTACTGGGCATATAACCAAATGCAAGGGAATCAGTATGTCCAAGAGATATATATGTACTCCCATGTTTATTGAAGCACTAATCACAATAGCCAGAATATAGAATCAGTCCAAGTGCAGTATGTATAAACAATGGAATATTATTCATCCATAAAAAAGAATAAGATCCTGTCATTTTCAGCAACTCAGATGGAACAACAGGCCATTATGTTAGGTGAAATAAGCCATGCACAGAAAGATAAATATTTCATGTTCTCATTCATAAGTAGGAGCTAAAAGCATGCATTTTATGACGATAGAGAGCAGACTGGTTGTTATCACAGGCTGGGAAGGGGAGCAGGGAGGGAGAGGTGAAAGGCAAAAAAATTATATATATATAAATGTACTTATTACCACTGAACTGTACACTTAAGATGCTAAATATAGTAAGTTATATATGTATATTTTACCTCAACAAAAGCAAATTTTAGAAAGGAATATTGTAAAATAAATCTTGTGCAATCAAAGCTGGCTAAGAGTAAACAGGTTTATAAAGTTTTTTAAAAATGGGCTTCAATAAAAGAGTAAAGTCTTTTTTTCTTTTTACAATTGTGTTTCTACATGTATTTAGTTTTGAATTCTTTTACCATCACTTTGGTTAAATTGGTAGTTAAGTATTGTTTAACAGTGACCCAGAGTTCTGTTTAGTTAACTATTCAAACTTTTTGATATTTTTGACAATTTGGCCTTCCCGAAATAAAATCCTAAATGAAATCTTGATCTCAAACTGATATTGAGATTTCCCAGGGGGCCCCTGAAAAATCTCAAAGAATTTGCTCTTTCACTTTCTAAAAAGCAGAAAAGTTAAAAAATACTTAGGTTTATTGGGCATATTGAATTGCATGAAAAGCATTGTTACATAAAGAGATGTTTAACATTCCCTATGTTGTATTTGTATGGGTCAATGTTAATAACAATTAAAGTAATTAATTAAAGAATAAGATCCTTATTAAATTTAATCTTATTAATTTAACTAAATAAATGTAATTTTAATTTTTAAATTTAATGTTATTTTGGAAAACTGTATGAAGTTCATAGAAATCTGTTGTTGCCTCTGCTGTTCATAATTTGTACTGGTAAACTGTTATCAATCATGATTCCATCATTTTAATATTTAAAATGTTGCATGCCACAGAAACAACCAAATTTCCTTGTCATTTGAATATTTTTATAATGAACCCTCATAAGAACTTTAGCCATGATCATTTAAGCCTTTTGTCATTCACAGATAATTTTTGTTTTACTCCGCTTCTTCTCTGAAAGCATTTGCAACCAGCTATAGGCCAGTGTGCTTCATTTTCAGCCAAAAGGAATTGTCTTATAGAACTATGGAAAGGACTATGTCAATTACCCTGGGCTACAGGATTCTGATGGCATTGCTCATATAAATTTGAGACTATAGCACTGGACTAAATAAGAATTCCTAGAACTCTAGTGGAAAAGCTTATGGGTTCATAAAACTGCTAACCTAAGTGCTACAGGCTGATGTTTGTATCATATCCAAAGCTCCTATGTTGAAGTCCTAATCCCCAGGATGGCTGTATTTGGAGGTGGGGCCTCTAAGAAAGTAATTCAGGTTAAATGGGGTCATAGGATGGGGCTCTGATCTAACAGGATTAGTGTCCTTACAAAAAGAAACACTAGAGACTTCATGCTCTCTCTCTCCCTCCACATTTGTACAAAGAGGTCATATGAGCACTGAGTGAGAAGGTGCCTGTCTGCAACCCAAGAGGAGAGCCCTCACCAGACACCCATCATGTTGGCACCTTGATCTTGGATTTCAGCCTCCAAACTGTGAGAATTTTCTGTTGCTTATGCTGCCCAGTCTATGGCATTTTGTTACAGCAGCCTCAGCAGACTAATACAACTAAGATTAAGCAGAACAAGAATTAATTACATAAAACTGAATGAACCAATGAAGGATAGTTATGGCTTTTGTGCTTTTGTTTGAAATACTGTTGCTGGATTTAAGGAGCCTCTTTCTCTTTCCTCTGAACCTATCTGCAACTCAATATTATTAATAGAGTATGCTTTTGTAAAGAGAACAA